>NW_027466861.1:670000-847500 GCF_046128005.1 Genypterus blacodes
GAACTTTGGTGTTTAAGTTCCTAAATCAAGAAAAGTTGATTATTGGGTGGGTGTGGGGTCTGGTTTCCCTGACCTCCCGCGCTCGTCTCTGTCGCAGCTTCTCCCGTTTAGCCGGTGTGAAATGTCACGTCAGCTGGTGTCACAGTTAAAGTTCACTCGTTCATGGCGTCGGGGCCGCCGCGGTTGATGCAACTTCGCCTCCTGACACGAGTGTGGGCGGCGGGCTGACAGGACGGAGGCCCGAGCGAAAGTCTCGCTCTGCCCAAATGCTACATAATTCAGCAGAAAAGGGCAATTTGAAACGCTCCCGCCGCCCCGGCTGACCTCCGATACGGCGCAGGGGTCAATCAGAGGCTGCAGTGAATAATATACTTTCATTTCTGCCCACTCAGAGCTAATATATATGTGAGGCACCTGAGGGGTCCACCGGGAGGCTGCTTCACCATAATATCTGTGCCTGGGCAGAGAAATGAGAGGAAGGTCACCCAGAGGTCACAGTGAATTATGTCACTATCTTATTGATGCCCGAGTGAAGCCAAACCAAACGGATAATAGCTGCGACGGGATGACAATACGGCAGGAAGTACTACCTTTTCCTGCCGTACTCTCAGTCCTACAGTGTTTTACTCAAATAAAAGTACTCAGACAAAGTTGGAAAACCCGTTAGTTTCAAGTTTAGCAGCTAAATATCATTGTTGATTTATTAAGATGCATCTGGTTTTGGTTAATGCATCAAAGATTAAAACATGGTATAGTAGCTTCAATCCTTTTCCTGTAATTAAGAATAAAATCTAAAGTATGAAATGAAATACTCCAAAAAGCTTTATGGTCATTGGAGGAACGTCTTTGTATCGGAAGTTTAGGAGATTTTAATCCTTTAGGATCAATGAAATGATTAAGTGACTATATTAAGGCTTTCAGCTGTAATCACACACACCTGTTACTCACCACACACACACACCCTCCCTCACACACACCTGTAGACTGTTAGCTCACCTCTCTACCCACCTGGACTCGTTACACGGCCTCATGTGTGAGTTGAGAACGATGCATCTTAAGTACTAATCTGAAGAGTCACTAGAAACTAAAGCCAACAAAAACATGGATTGTATTAAAAAGTAAGATGTTGACGATGGAGTTAATCACCAAAAGGGTCCTAGAGCTGAAACTAGTGAGCTCCTGAGCCCAAGCAACGCTACGAGGTAAGCGCAGAGATGCTTTCAGCCGTGAGGCGTTTGTAGGTGTTTGTGGTGAACGTTGAGAGGTTGACGTGCTAAAATGACAGCTTTTAAAATAGCTGTCTCTGTAAAGCAGCTGGCTAAATAAAGAGGCCTGGATATGGTTATGTGGTGTCTGCGGAGAGGTAATCCATTTGTCAACCAAGCTGTAGGCTGAGGACAGGACCCGGTACACAGAGACAGACGGAGGAGAGGAGGAAGGGATAACACTTGGCTGTGGAGGCGCAAACAGAGAGGAAATAGATGAGGAGAGGAGGGGAGACAAACAGGGAGGACATGACTAAGAGGAGAAGATTGAGCGATTAGACAGATGGGGGGCGTACACATTGAGGAGGAGGGAAGGAGAAACGAATGAAAAGCGAACACAGAGCGACGGTGGCGAAGCGTGAAAGTGGGAGCAGAGGTTTTGGGGGGAGGAAGGGACATATGAAGCGATAAAAGAGCGAGAGAGAGACACGGTTGCACAGAGACATTGGTGTGGACGTCAGAGAGGGAAAAAAGAAACGGGGCAAGAGGGGACGGAAAGAGCAAAACGAGGACGGAATGAGAAAGCGAGCGGATAAAGATGTGACAGAGCGGCGCGGCGGAGCGGCAGAAACCAATTCCCGTTGGGAGCGTCGGGAGCGGACCAGTCGAGTGCAAATGCGACATTGTAAACACTCAGTGTGGCTCGAGGCCGGAACACGTGCCATCAACTCGGCCTGGATGCGCCATGAGAAACGTCCCCCGTCGCTTCCCCTCGCCGCTACACGTGAGCAGAGAGGTTTTGGCGAAGCTGCTGATGTATCGTGATTGCCGGCGGCGGAGTGGGTTTAAAGATCTGCGTGTGTCTTAAGTTCTGACACATCGGAGCCTAAAGTCGAAACTCAAGCTGACCTTTTGATATCACGCGTCTTTCCAGAGGTTTCATCACGAGCCTTCACGTCCTCGCGACCGCTCCACGTCGTGAAGCGTTAACTGTTCTTCATTAACTCGCTCGTTCATTTCGTCGGACTGGACCGTTTCCCCTCACGTCTGCCTGCTCGCTCTTCCCATTATTTCCCGTGCTCGCTCACACTCTGACTGGCTGCCTCAAAGCCTCTCTAATTGCATTGGGGACCGGCCTTTAAAGGGTTGCTATGGTGACCAGTAGTGCCTTCGCCGCACCACATGCTGCCTCGCTCGCTTTTGGTTACTTAAGCTACCAGCTCGATCACCCGCTTTCTCTCCCTCTTTCTCTTTCATGTGTCGCCGTACTTCCTACCTCATCTCTCCTTTTCTTATTCTCTCTATTCACCCCTTAATTATTTCCCTCTTTCCGTGCTGCTTGATGATCCCAGAAGATGAATGATGTGCAGATGTGGGAGGAGAAAGCCTCACCAATAAACACTCGCACAGGCTTCACATGCATGCACAACCCCTCCAACTCATCCCCAAACACACACACACACACATGGACACCCACACACACACTTTGAAAGGCCTCCCGCTGCGTTGGCCAGAGATGAGGCAGGGGGGTGTGAGCGTCATCACAGCTGGTCCGGCTGTAAATACGCGTCGGCCGACAGCTTTCAGGACCAGAGAGCGGCGGCGGCGGCGGCGTCAGTCAGACAGAGAGGTGAAGGCTCGGCGCCCGAGGATGTAGCAGTAAATAAAAGAGAGTAAACAAGCACTTACTGCTGGGTTTCATCAGGCGCTCGGCAGCCGGCGACGTAAGCGAAAGTCAATTAAAGTTTCATTAAAGCGATGAGTCAAAGTTTGTTTGGCTTTGACGTCTTTGGCGCTTAGCGATCCTGCTGTTCTCCCACTCACCTAATGAGTTGGGAAGACTTCTCTCGTCTTCCCCAAAATCGGAGTTAGCGGGTACAATGTGTGACATGACGTTTAGGGAAGCTCCTCTAAACGAAGCTACAAGCTCCAGTTGGTGGTCTCTACTCTCTTAATAAAGAAAATAAGTGTTAAAGGCGTTAGTTGAAGTAGCGGTTTAGCTTTAGAGATAAAAAAACAAATTAAGTTACTGGTAGCTTCATTTTTGGAAATTAGCTTAGCTTCTGAAAAGTAGTTGAAGTAATAATATAATCCTTTGTTTTTGGGGTTTTTCTTGTATCAGCATCAAGATCTAGCTCAGCCTCAGTTTGTGCCAGTTTTAGTTGCACACAGGGAATTTGGGAATTTTCATCGTAAACTTGTGACGTCATGGTAACGGCCTAATGACGCAAAGGTTTACGTACGTTTCCCAGAAACAAGGCTATCGCTCCATAGCTACAATATCAGCAGCGTCTTCCTTTAAATATACTGTAGTTGCTTTACGAATTTCTGTCCGTCTTCAGATGTGTCTTTTGGTGAGCGTTAATTTCGTGAACGGTGCCGACGATAATGACACACACACGCTGCATTTCTCCGTTGTCTCATTCAGAGGATAAACTGCCTCCGACACATTCCAGAAGACTGACAGACACTTTTATTGGTATGAAATTCTGCGTCCAAATGGCAGTGGATTAAGTGACTGTTATCAGTGCCACCTGCTGTTTAAACTGTAAACCAGTCCAAGTGTGTGTGTGTGTGTGTGTGTGTGTGTGTGTTTGTGTGTGTGAAGAAGAAAACATTGATCCACTGCTATGTTCAGCTGGGAGTTGATAAAGAGCCAGCACCAAGGGAAGTCAGAGCCCCGACGGATTTACCACTGAAGAACACACACACTTACACACACAAACAATAACACACACACACTCCACTTGCACACTCTCCAACAGCACACACGCACACAAATGTTTGCACACACCATACCTACAAAAGTGAACTCGTTACTGTACCGTGTGTGTATCCCTTTCCCACCGTGGACATTTGTGTGTGTGTGAATGTGTGTTTGTGTGTGTGTGTGTGTGTGTGTTTGTGGGGTCCACATGTATTTCTTTAGCTACTTAAAACACCATGTAGGTAAAGGCCCCCACTGATCCAGCCATTTCCTGTTTACATCAACAGGCAGACAAAACGCACATTCCACTTCCCCCCGCCTCCCCTGCTTCCTGTTTCCTCTCCTCTCTTCCTCCGTCCCTCTTCCTCGACTTTCCCATCGTCCTCTTCACCATTCCTTCACATACACCTTTTCCCCTCCTACCTTCAATAATTCAAACTGTTCCTGTGTGTGTGTGTGTGTGTGTGTGTGTGTGTGTGTGTGTGTGTGTGTGTGTGTGTGTGTGTGTGTGTGTGTGTGTGTGTGTGTGTGTGTGTGTGTGTGTGTGTGCGCAGGGAGTGCTCTGCATATTTAAAGGCATGGAGATGGATGTGTCATATATGGAGCCTGAGATGTGTGCATTTATAAATGTGTGTGTGTCAGTGTGTAGATGACAAGCACAGGTCTGGCGTGGATGCATTTCTGTGTGTGTGTGTGTGTGTGTGTGTGTGTGTGTGTATGTGTTCAGTCAGAAGTCATAGTCATCTGTGTATCAACAACAACATCTGTGTTTGGCCTTGAATCAAATTGAACTTATTTTGTTATTTAAAGACTGAGAAAAGGAAGAGAGAAGGGGAGAGGAAGAGAGAGAGTGAGATAGAGGAAGGGAGAAAGGAAGAGGGAGAGAGAGAGAGAGAGAGGAAGGGAGAAAGGGCGACTCTCTAATCAGAGGGCGACTCACATTCTCTCAGTATTACTTCACACAATTACCTCTTGACATTTCGCCGTCACACTCATGCTTTTGTCGGGCCTGCGTGTGTGTTTGCTGCACCGCGGAAAAGCGTGGCACCACTTATGGCTGTAATTTCGGTGTGTGTGTGTGTGTGTGGACCTGGAGTGCCACCACACAACACGGCGAAGACTGAATTGAGTTTCCCACTTCATGGCGTCGCTCTCTGAATGGTGATGCTGATGTTTTGTGTTTTGGTGGAGAACGTTAAAGCGTCGCCGAGGATCACATAACAGCAGTTTGAATCAAAGGCAGCATGAGGGGCATTGATATTCCCACACATTACTCCACTATAAGGTGTGTGTGTGTGTATGTGTGTGTGTGTGTGTGTGTGTGTGTGTGTGTGTGTGTGTGTGTGTGCAGCAGCGTCTTCGTCTATGTTGCCCCAACTTCAAAAGAGGCGACTCCACTTTAATCTTCGATTCTCCTGCACTGCGGACCCAAGGAAAGATAGAAGAGAGATCAGGCACACACACTCTCTCTCCCTCCCTCTCTCTCTCTCTCTCTCTCTCTCTCCCTCAGTCTCTCTCTCTCTCCTATCCCTCCTTTGCTTACCAGAGATGCCTCCATCTCTCTTCACGCTCTGTCGTTCTCTCTTTTAGTTTTGCTGTATAACACACCGCTGCGCACACACACACACACACACACACTCATTCATTCTCTCTCTGTCTCTCCCTTCTTCACACACACACACACACACAGACACTCACACGTGCTCACTGTATTAACTCATTGCTCTTGCAGTACATACATACTATTTTTCTTCCTCTTTCACAAACGTCAACAAACGGTCACACTGCATTGCTACGTATTAAGTCATACGCAGAGGGCAGTGAGGGTGTGTGTGTGTGTGTGTGTGTGTGTGAAGGGGGGGGGGGGGAGTTTGGGAGGGGGTGTGGAAGCGAGCACCGGCACCAAGTGATTTCCACCACTGCAGCGTCAAAAATTGAAAAGCCAGTTCCAATTGGACCTCAGTAATTAGAAGTGACCTGAAAGGCTGAACTGAATGTGGAATGAGGGAGAGGGAAAAAGAGGCAGAGCAGGGGAGA
Source organism: Genypterus blacodes (assembly GCF_046128005.1). Taxonomy (NCBI): domain Eukaryota; kingdom Metazoa; phylum Chordata; class Actinopteri; order Ophidiiformes; family Ophidiidae; genus Genypterus; species Genypterus blacodes. The sequence goes on from NW_027466861.1 coordinate 675,950, forward strand.
GAGAGGGGGAGCAGGAGAGAGAGAGAGCAGGGGAGAGAGGGGGAGGGAGAAAGAGATGACCTACAGCCTATAAAGTCTCTGTTGTTATGGTTACTCTGGTTACGCCTCCCTCATACGCAGGATTCATTAACGTTTCTCAGGCAGACGTATATGTCAAACGAAACAAAAGTGCCTGAAAATAGCAAATAAGCAAGATTAACCACAGAATCATTCGCCTGTTGCTGCTGCTCCTTCCTGCATCCCGTCATCCTGTCCGACCAGCAGGAGGCACTAGATCCCCGTGCCTGCTTCCAAACCTGCTGCCCACCTAAAAGAAAAGCCTGACCAAGCCAAGGGTGTTGGTGGGGGGAGCGACGAGTGTGTGTGTGCTCACACCTTTCGCAGTGTTTGACGTTTGTCTTCGGTAAACTCACTCGTCACGCAGCTAAACCCGGCCGTGTCCCTGAGCGGAGGACGCACGCCTCGCCGCCGGTTAGCTCTCAGTTTGCAGAGTGATTTGCTCTCTGATGCTGAGCCGAGTAATAACAGCAAGACGTCGCTCGCAGGAAGTATGTTGTGTCACTGCGGAACACAATTTTCCAGACTCAATGAAATTAGGTAATTTAGTGCTTTTAGCATTTTTCTGGGACTCAATACTTTGTAAGTCAGGCATGGAAGATTCCGTTATTAGTTCAGGAAGATGAAGCAGTCCACACATCCCCTAATTACTCACACACAACATCATCTTAATAAACTGCAGGCAATTACGCGGGCGAGCGTTGGTGAAGCGATCAGTGAGCTGCATTTAATCCAGCAAAGACGATCACAGATGAGTGCCGTGATAAGAATAGTGGCACATTCGCACACACACTGGAATAGTGAATGAAGCCATCAGTGTGTGTTTGTGCTGCGGCGGCACTGGGAAGAGAGTTTTGCCTTTTTCGAGGATCAAGCGGCAAGGAATCAAAATGCGGTTTCATGCGGCGTGGAAGCAGTCGAGTGTGGAAAGAGCTGGACCTTCTCCCTCTTATGCGCTCTGAGTCCAGACTGGTGTGGTTGTGGCCTGAGACTTGTGTTGTTGGCCCACCACCAATGCCACTGTTGTGTCTGTTGTGTGTTCAGTTCATGTTTGGCCTCTTTGTTTGTCTTCTGGTATCACTGCCCACCAATGTTTACACAGTGAAGTGGCTTCACACACAGCCACTTATTCTGGACTAATGTGTCAGAAAATTCCCGATTTACTGCTTCCTGCGACACGTGTGGTGATCTGCCTCAGATATATCACAACAACTGCATAGCAATGAGTAATATTTACTTGAAATTCTTATAGATGCAGGTTACAAAAGGCCATCACCTGAAAATGATGATGCCTCCATCATCCATAATGGACAAGATTACTTTACATTAAGGCTTCAAAGGATCTCTGAAGAAAAATGGACATAAACAAAAATACTGCTGTGGAAAAACATTGTTTAGGATGAATAAGCAAAGTTTTAGAAAGAATATGAATGCTACTAAAGGGACTCATGCTGTACACTGTTGCCGTTGCGTCGTTAAGGTTAAAATATATTATTTATTCACATTTAAGACTTAGATTTAGACTTTTGACCCAGGAATCTACTCAGAGAAAATATACACATTGATTTTATCTCTCCGTGCGCCCACATTGTAGCATTTCCTGCCACCAGAGGGCGCTCTCAGTCATAATCACTGTCTCTTTCATAGTAATCGCTATTTTACCCTCTGCTGGATTCTTCTCTCTCTGACAGCTTTTAACGTTGTCCTTTTTATATTCATGTGCTTCCTCATTACTGGAGGGCATCTGGTGGCTGATGTCAGGTCAGGGACCCTGCAGTGGCATGTCGGGGGGCCGCGGCGCCCCCTGCTGCCCCGTGACAGGCCCCCCTCCTGCTCACTGACCGCTGAGCCACTTTAACCCAAACTGGCCTCAGATGGAAAACGAGACTCATGTCACGCGGCATTTTGAACTTTGAAACTTGCAAGCTGGTCTGTATTTGGCCAAACAAATCCAAACAAAGCTGCTAATATTCAGCTGTCAGCTAATAATGATCCGGCTGAAATCACTCGTAGCTTGAGAGTAGCTAAGCTAACTGTAACAAAACTAGTACGCGTTATTTCCCACATTTTTCTGCTTTTTTGCTTTGAGAGTTAAACAGCAAAATATTTATTATTGCCCCTCGACGTAGTTTCGATAGTCAGCTACCTACTTTCCCCGGGAGCTTTATCTCCTGGAACTTTATTAAGAGAGTAGCTTGAAAAGTAGCTTCCCTGACTGTGCACAGTGATGGATCCCACTCCAGCACTGACAGCATCGCTCTGGAGTCTCTGCGTCTTGGAGGTGTGAAAGTGGAGCTCCTGCGTCCCACATTTGTCAGCTGGGATGAGAGCGTCGCTGACAGGCTGCACACACTGTGCCACGCCTCAGACGGGATAGAAAAATAAACCACAGGATTTCTGCCTCATCTGCCTCACACACAGACCCCCCGCGGAGAGACGAGAGAAGGACCTGAGAACACGTTAGCGTGTTGGCGTGTTTGTTTTTTTGTGAGAGACACATTCCGGGAGACTTAACAGAGGCTCAACTTCTCAAAACTCTCATTTAGTTTGTCTCTTTGCTTTCTCTCCTCCGTCGCAGAGCGCAAATCTGTCCATCACGTCCCAGCGTGACTCAGCACGGTGCCGATCAAACAGCCCCGTCCCTACTCTCCTCCATTTTCCTCCCTCGCCGCCTTGCTTCGCTCTCTCTCTCTCTCTTTCTGACAGACAGTATCTCCCTAAAATCCTTCGCTCCCCCCCCACCCCTCCACGCACACCTTCTGGAAAAGTAAGAGGCTCCCTGCAGCAGGAGGCTTCGCCGCAAACGTAGTGAATAACAAGCCAGAGAGGAAATAACAAGATAAGATCACAAACACAAACCCCTCGATCTTCTCTTCCCTCTCTTTCCTCCTGCTGCGGTACGATGCTCACAGCGAGGATACAGGAGACAAATGGGTGTGTTTCCTTCCCTTCCACTTATTTCCCCCTTTAAGGTATTTCCTCTCTTCTGTTTTCCTGCTACGACGTCCGAAACAAATCCCCCCAAGTCACTGTTTGGTGATAACTAGCAGTCCTGCAAATGCAAAATACCTGCGTTTCGACTGTCTCCCCTTCTTCACGTCTCGTTTAATACTCGGGTTGTGAAAAAAGCCTGAAATGGAAGCACTAGATGGCGACAGCGCTCACATAGCAGACACACGCGACACACGAAAGCTGAAAGTACAACAGAGAGCTAAAGACAGAACTCAAACTTCTGGTTGCTCGCACAGGAAACACAGCTGGGTCAGAGAAGAACTTCCTGATTAAAACCAGGAGGATCAACTCTCATCTGCTCTCGTGAAGCTCCACGTCTCACACTCAGGCATCGGGTCATCAAATTGACTTGATTCAAAGTTAACGAAAGACAACAGACGCTGGATTCACTCAGGCAAATCTGCCCAGTACCAAATGTTCCCACATCCTAAGTTTATGTTTTTAGTAAAAAGACAAGCATGGGTGTATTCTTAACATTTCCTGATCATATTGACGGTTATAGAGCACTGAAGACACATTGAGCTTGACTGAACTTCAGCATGAAGTGTTCAAAGCTGGCACAGTGTAAAATAATAATAAATATATAGACCGAGTCTCTCTCTCCCTCGCTTTCACTCTCTATCGCTCTCTCTCTCTCTGTCTCTCTGTATCAATATTGCAGGCGTGTTGAGCTGGTGTGTATGCATGTCACCATCCGTCATGCCTGCCAACAGAGCCTTCAGGATCTGCTGCATTATTCACAGAGCCCAACAAGCGCTCCAGCTACTGCCATTATCTATTTAAGTCTGAGCGCGGGCACGTCCGACTGTAAGCGCCACCTGCTCCGCTTACCAGAGACGGAGAGAGCATGGGGAGAGGGGGCTGCGAGATGAAGAAGAGGAGAAGAGCGCGTGGGGGGGGGGGGGGGGGGGATGCAGGTTGCAGGGAGAGGGAGGGGATGAAGCATGGCAGCGATTAGAGCGCGAGCGGGAAGGTTGGGAAACGTAAAACGCAAGGTTAAAAAGTGCGAACGGCAAGGGATGAGGGAATGGATGCAGGGTGAGAAGTGACGGGGGGTAGATATTAGAGGGGCAGAAGATGAGACGCAAGTGGGGGGAGGGGAGAGACGAGAAGACGAGCAGAGGTATGAAAAGGAGAGAGGACAGGAGGAGAGAATTAAAGGCAAAGAGGGGAGATGAGACGGAAGGAAGGAGAGAGAAGGAAATGAGCAGCGTACCTAGAGGAGAGGACAGGAAGTGGATGGAGAGAGGGGCCGGCGAAACGGTGCAACATTTGGGGGGGCGACTGGTCTCCGTAGCTTCATGTCTCCCTCTCTCCCTCCCTCTCTCCCTCTTGCCTTGCTCTCCTCCATCACCCATTCATCAAACTCCTGCCATCCTTTCATTGTGAGTCATGCACGTAATCGCTCATCCACTCCATTAGGCCATCATCTCTGCCTCCTTCATCCCCGCTCAGGCCCTCTTCCTCCTCCATCCTCTCATCTTCATCTCTTGGATTTGCTCGCTCTCTCGCCCACCTTGCCTTTCTCCACAGGCCTTTGCGAGTGGTTTCAAGGGGGAATCAAACCCGCCGATGTCATCTGCGCTAACTTGTAAACGGGATATTTCACAGTCAATCAGGCGACTTGTTTGGGGGATTTTCACGGAGCCTTTGAGCAACGGTGGAACGATCGGGCTTATTCAAGCTGAATATCCTGTAACTGCATTGAAACAAACACTGAATGCTGTGTGTTGAACAGAACCATGCGAAAATGGATGATTAAGGGGGCTTTCGGGTTCTGTGGTATAAAGGCTGCAACCCAGATTGTAACAACGTGTCACTGCAACAACGTGAAAATGGACACACATGTTATTTTTTGAGGGTGTGTGACGTTGCATCTGTGCGCGCTTGCTATGGTCCAAATGCAATAACGCGTCGTTTTAGCGCTGGCTAAGAATACAAACTCAATAACGATTCTTCATCTCCGTGCTGATGAATACGATTGTCACTTCATTAAGTTCTGCCGGCGCTCTCGGTGCAATCGTGCAGGGGAAAAAAACAGATTTTTCTCCAGAATAGATTTTCCACTATGATAACGATAATAATAATAATAATGAAAATAACATTTCTTGCTGCGTTGCCGTGGGAACCAATGCACAGAATATGTGTGTCCCCAGTCACAGTTATGATAGAATATACAGGCGTATGCAAACACAACGTCTCCTGGGCAAAACTGCAGGATTACATATTATGTACACCACTGCATCCTCACACACACACACACACACACACACACACACACAGGCAGAAATAGAGTCATATTGTTCATAATACATAACCCATGGAACTCCAACGCTCCCAAGGTAACAAATGGCTGTGCGTCATACCAATCATGAAAGGAGGCTGCGCACACACACACACATACACGCACACACACACATCAATATATGAATGAACACATGCTAATAAGTTTCTTTTCCAGGACCACTAGAGCCACAGTCCCCTCTCTCTTTCTCTCTCTCTCTCGCTCTCTCTCGCTCTCGCTCTCTCTCCCTCTCTCGTTCTGCGGCAGCTCTCCACGTACCCCGTAATCACTGCAGCTCTCGCTCGCTCACCCTGCCGGCTGGGCCGCCTGCCCCCGCCCCCTCCCCCATCTCCACAACACACACACACACACTCATAAACACTCACTCGTCGACAAACACTCAAACAAACACACATGGACGACCCAAAGCAAACAGGCAATCTCACGTACGATGGCCCTCGTGCAGAAGGGGGGGGGGTCAACTCGCCGCCTGGCTACAGGGACGGTCGCCGGACTCGGACTCGCCGCTCGCTGGGGTGGAAAGGGGAACAATTTCACGGCCAAGTGGATCCGAGAACAGAACACTGAAATAAGTGGAAGGAATATTAGCAAACATTTTTCCACCTAGATAAGTTACAGCAATTATCCGCGCCTTCTTTAACCTCGACGCACGCCTGCCCGTCCGGTTCCCCCTCGATAAGACGATTCCAGGCTCACGGGGGGGGGGGGGGGGGGGGGGGGGGGCGGCTATAGGGCTTCTTTCCCTCAGTTACATCACTTCAAACATTTCCCACGGCTTGTGGATCCGGTGCAAATTTGAGTTGAACCCGTTGTTGCTGCGATAAAAAAGTCTCAACGTTCAGCATTGAACGTGGCAAAGAACACGCGTGTGCACGTGTTTGTGGTGAAATGAGGCGTGAAAGATGGAAGGAAAATCTTGAGAGAGAGGCGGGAGGGGGGATAAGGATTAGCATTAATATTATCCAGACCCACTTACAAAATGTCAGGGTGGCATTAAACAAAATTGGAACGGCCTTAACCTCTGTTTAATGCTGAGCGACCTTATCGACTTTCATCATTGCGCTCAGTCGTTGCTCATCCGCTCATCCATCCGTCTAAACGCAGCTCTCCCGATCGAGGGTGTGGCTTAAATTTCAACAGCAGTTGTGGATTTCCTGTGTCTGCGCGCTCACAAACTTGTCCCCTAATTGGTTGCAATCTTGCTTAAATCAATCAAGTCGTCTTTCAGCCAGTGTGTTTGTCTTCAGTGTTGAAAATCAGGCCTGTTGTCTGTCACAATATGAGCCAATAAAGATTCACTTTCTTTTGGATGGGAAATCAGTCCGGTCCATACAATGTTCCATACATCCTACTATTGACTGCGTTGGTTCTAAAAGAGCCGCAAACAAAAGTTTCAGGTGCCGATAAGTGGCTCAGGAGGCGTGTAACAAGTCAGGCTGCTGGGTCAAATATGAGTTTGTTACTTTGGTACTGGAGTGGAACAGAAAAGTGATGTGAAGCACTCGGCTTGTATTTTTGATACGGCACTTATTTGAAGGTGTTTCTCTTGCCGTTCATTGGTTAAAATAGTTATTGGAGCTTATTCTAAATGCCAGCGCTATATTTTTGAAGTGTATAATCACACGCGCTCCACACATGTAGTCCACTTATTGATGTAAATGTCATTGTTTTTACGAGGAAAAACCTGCCACGCTGTTATTTCAATTCCGTCTCTCTTCGCCAGACTCTCCTCAACTTCCTCCTTCCTTCGGCGTGGCTCTGTTAGAGTGCGGCTGTCACTGTTTGCCTATGTGTTCATGACCGACTCCAGTCTGAGGCTCGGCGTTGCACCGTTTTCATCTTGCTGCACCACCGAGCCGATAATGAATTACACCTTCGCTTTGTATTAGGGGGAAAGACATGAATGTGTCGTGTTACTTTAGTCGTCTAATCACCTCACCTCTGCATCCAAGATAATGACCCGATCTTCTCTCACCAAAGACACAGCTGCAGCGAGATTAATGTTACGGCCAATTATTTACTAGAAACCAAAGGTAATGTTACGCACTTCACTAATCAGATCAATAAAGCCAAAATAATCACCTTTGTTATCTCCTTACCAAACAAGATGAGCTAAACTGGCCTTGGACCCATTTAACGACAAAACATCGATATCCTGACACCTTCCAGGGCGACATCATGCAGAGATTTACGTGTATTTGATATCATTCACGGGAACAATTTTAATTTGCAGCACTGCTCTGCAAAGCAGGTGAAAACAGGACCAATCCCGCTCAGTTGTAATTGTAGAAACTGTATGAGCGCTGGGATGGAAACCAACAGGAGCTCACGAACTAACCAGGCGTATAGGCTGTGTAGGTACTTAAACGTCACATGCTGATGCTCCTACAGCTGCTACTTGCTTGCAGCTCTTCTCACAGCCCCGTAACTTCTGCTTCACCTTGTCAGACCATCTGACCCTCTGGAGCCCTGGAGTCTGGAAAACTCGGCTTGAGTTCAACACCATTTTCTTGCTATATTATATGATTTGAATATAGGAGGAGTGAGAAAGAAATGAACACCCTATCTCCGCTCCAGTTCCTCTCGTTCTCCTTGGCTGATTGCTTGGTTTCACCTCCTGACATCTCTTCCTCTTGTTCTATTTTGATTTGCAACCGTCTCCACTTCAGTTACCATTAGCAACTTACACTAACAGCACGGCTGCGAAGAAAAAAAAACAACAACTGCAGCCATATTCATAATAGCTGACAGGTTGATGTCTCAAGCGGTGAGACACCGGTGTCTTCAACCAAACTGCCATAAAACTCGCCGGCGACAGGACATGACGACCTGTGACATTGATATCTTGCCGGGCCTCTGGTCGTGACGGCGAGAGCCCAATAACTGACTGCTGACTGGTGTTTACGGATATGCAACATGCAAAAAAGGGATGAGGTGAAGGGAGACGACTGTTTACCCTCACAGGCATCGGCAGCGGTGTGGAGGGCGTCTCCATTAAACCTCGGCACTTCTCCGGTTTGTTTCGGGGTGCCTTTGTTTCCGCGCAGCGATCAGATAAAGAGGCAAGTGTGACAATATGGAAACACTCAAAAGCACTTCACCTTATCATCCTAACCGCCGCCGCAGCTACGCCACTGCAGGCTTCCCGCACGACTGCAACACACGCGCAGCATTGATATTCCACAGAGACAACGGCAAAGTGCTTTGTTGCAAAGGGAGAATCTGTCACTGCCAATTTGTACCGCAGCAACAGAGGCAACGCGTTTCATTCCAAGTCTGCTAATAAGGAAATCTGTCATCGAGATTCCCTGCGTTATTCGACGTTCCAAACTCGTTACGTTCCTCTTTAACGCTTTCGTTATGCACTTATCCTGACCCCGAATCAAGCGTTCCTGATGGTGCAGGCACGCTCACACAGCGGCGGCGGCGGCTGGTTTTTTGGTGTGCGCTCGGAGAAGGAAGCTCAAATCAAAGTGGAAAACGCCAAATCAATGCAACCTCAAGCTGCATCCATTTGGTAAATTACATCCAATTTACAATATCGGCCAAACCATAATATCCTGCCGCCGCTCTGGTCGCTCCCTTAAATTGAGCCTTCGTTCACATAGGACACGAACAGATCCCTTCCGGAGCCTACTTGACTCATTGCTCCCTTGTTCCGTCCGCCACTCTTGCCTCAGAGGAAGCGGCGTGTGAGGAATCGCAGCACTTAATCGAAGCGCGCTGTCATACATTGAATCATTACATGACGCTGATTGGAAATAATGGGATCTGTGCGGCGAGTTGATGACACCAAATGAGCTCAATCATATCACGCAGCAGGACAATGATCCATGAAAACACACTGTATTTCTCCAATGAACACAAATACATTTTGAAGGTTCAATAAGATTTAAAGTGACCAATTTTTAGAAAATGTCTTGATTTCCAGATCAATGAAATGTCACGCAATTTGATGCAAGAAGGCCGCCAGAGGTTACGACAGGAGAGAGAGGTTTCAGGGTCAAAGGTCAAAGGAACAAACGTACTGTTGTGTATAGATCTAAACTGATACGCTTCATGTACAGGAGCTTTGATAGGCTTTAACACACGTTCCCTGGATCCCTAAGGGTCCAGTTTGTCATATGGCTGCAGCTTTGGTTTAAGGAGGCATAACCAGATGTAACCAATCACACGCCAGTCAAGTACAAGTTGTTTGGAATGTGTGTGTGTATGTGTATACTGTATGTGTGTATGTATGTATGTATGAATGTCTCTCTGTGTGTGTGTGTGTGTGTGTGTGTATGTATGTATGTATGTCTCTATGTGTGTGTGTATGTATGTATGTATGTATGTATGTATGTACATATGTATGTATGTATGTATGTACATATGTATGTATGTATGTATGTCTCTATGTGTGTATGTATGTAAGTATGTATGTATGTATGTATGTATGTATGTATGTCTCTATGTGTGTATGTATGTAAGTATGTATGTATGTATGTATGTATGTATGTATGTATGTCTCTATGTGTGTATGTATGTATGTATGTATGTATGTATGTATGTATGTATGTATATAAGCTTACAGCCTTATTCACCCTATCCTCACATTCCCAAAAGGAAAAGAGCTCTCACAAAGGAAAAGGACTCGAGAGGGACCTGAGAAGGACACGAGTGGGACCTGAGTGGGACCTGAGAGGGATCTGAGAGGGATCTGAGGGGCGTCAGGTGGAGGTGACGTATTCTCATCTCCAAACCTTAGCATCTGTGTGTGAGCTCACAGCCTGACATTTAATGGGGAAAAAGCACCCAGGAATGAGTTTCATAACCGGACACACACACACACACGCACGCACGCACACGCACAGGCACACACACAGAGAGAGAGACTAAACAGGATGCAGCCTGGATTCCTGGTAATCAAAGAGCCACAGAGCAAAGCTTCCAAATCATCCAGTATGTATCAATTCATGAGCAGAGCATTAACACACAAACACACCAGAGCTCATTTGACAGTCACACATCCCATTGATCAGTAAACTGAAATATGGAGATTGGGGGGTTGAAGAAGAGTAATAATCATTCATTCTTCTAAACATAGAATAGAAGTTTGATGATAAGAAAGACGTTTTTGTCATCTGATCATTCATTTCATTGATCCCGGTTGATCAAACGCTGCTGTATAAGACACCGTGTGTGCGGTTTGCATTGAGGGACATGCAAAGGGGCGGGAACGTTCAACCAGATGTCAGAGGAGCAACGACGCTGCTGCGGTGTGTCGTGCACGCATAAAGCCCCCCCGCAAACGCCTCAGCATCAGCAGCAGCAGCAGCGGCCCCGCAGGACACCGCGGCCAGGGGGGGCTGCAGGAAGCGGCAACATCTCGGTCGTCCCAAGCGCCCCGCGCCGCTTAACACCGTGCACCGCCCCGCTCCGCACACAGCACCGCTCCTGTGATTAATTAAGCCACCGTGCGCCTCTGTAAACGCGATACTTCTGTACCCCGGCGTGAGTTCCTGTCCGGGACACACACATACATACATACACACACGCGCACACTAGCACATGCGCGCACCCGCATATACACGTAGGACACACACAAACATACAAACACACACACACACACACACACACACACACACACACACACACACACACACACACAAGCGCGCTCTCACGGTCAGCGAACATTTACGCACGAATGAAACGCGATCACCAACATCTGAGGAGTCTGTTGGATTGAGATCGGCTTTCATATCGAGTGTGTGTGTGTGTGTGTGTGTGTGTGTGTGTGTGTGTGTAAAGGGGGGGTCCTGCGCTCGCAAATGGCGCAAATTGGCCGTTTTCTGCCTTTGAAGTTGACACAGCTGGACGCCCCGCTGAGAGCGCAGCGACCAGCCGGTGCTGAAAACGGCACCAACGCAAACAAACATCCGCTCAGATCCGATATACATGTGCTTATCTACATGTGCTGATCTATATCTACTGTACGTGACAAAGGCGGAGACACACACACACACACACACACACTCTCTCTCTCTCTCGACCAAACGGCACCTGCCTGCAAACCCCCCAGACCTCCAACACACCCCGACACCCACCCCCACCCTCCACTCCCCCCAAGCCGCCACCGCGGGTCTTCTTACCTTGAAGTCGGTCCGGATTTTTTCCTCTCTCGACGCTTCACACTCTTGCAGTTCGTCGCTCTTCTCAAACACACACACACATACAAACACGCGCACGCACGCACGCACACACACACACACACGCTCGCCTATTCCGCAGCTTCCCGGTGGTTTTGTGGAGGAGAACGATGGAGGATGAAGAGACGGAGAGTGAGGAGCAGCGGCGCTTCACCCGATAACTCCTCTCTCTCTATCTCGCTCTCTCTCTCTCCCTCCCTCCCTCGCTCTCACTCTCTCTCTCTCTTTTTCTCTCCCTCTCGCTCTTCCCTGCTGAAAGTGTTAACCGGCAACCGATTGGTCCGCGGGATCCTCAGCGGCCCCTCTGTGCTGTTCCTCTGTGCTTGCCCCTCTGTGCTGCTCTAGGAGGGGCCAGAGGCAAACTGCAGGGACCCACAGCCCGAAGACAACAGCAGCACCGGGTCCTTCGCCCCAAATGCTGACTGTTATTATAGATCACGTGTGACAAGTGTGTAGAAATAGAAAGAATCCATGTGTAAACACCCTGTTTACCTCCAAGGAGCCTGACAGAGGGAGCTGTGTTTGCTCTGTTTGTTCTTCAGTCTGAGGACAATTTAAATACTGACACACACAAGTGTATAGCAGATCATGTGTGTGTGTGTGTGGTATCATTTTCATTTGGTGTCACTAAGCAGGTGTGCAGAGCTGTGAATGGAGCTGTATGGATCTGTGTTGCTAAGTGCAGAGGCAGAAGTTGTGCACCAGTAAAAGCTAAAATGTATCTTCTGGATTCCTCCATGCGTGAGTGAGGAGACACCTGGACGCTTACAGCAGAGGGTCCACCACAGGAAACCATATGTGAGAGCCAAACGTCCATCATCTCAATTCCTTTACCTGCGTTAACATGTAAAAGTCTTCACACACATTCTTTTGACAGAATTGAGACGTTTCTGCACTGCGTCTGCACTGAAACATCAATATCAGGGGACAGCAAATACTTTCTCCTTCTGCATAAAGTCTTTGCGGTGTGGGCGTACAGTTTGACGGTCCAGAGCCACAGATTTGCATTTGAATGGACATATTTCAGTCAGTTTGGAATGTAATATGGTCGGTGAAGGACTGACGGGCAGCTGTGCCAGTTGTGTGATGAATGAGCCACAGCCACCATTGATCCCTCAGCCCCTTCCTCCCCCCTCTGGCGTCACCATCTGACCCCTGCTTGACCTCACTCCATGAGGTGTATAACTGATGGCCCTCTTTGGTTGAGGCCAAAGGCGAGGCTGCGTCCATTGAAACACATCAGGCCACTACGGGGACAAACACCACGCTCTCCAATCCGCCTCTGACGCCTTATAACGTGTCCCCGGGGACGTTTAGAACCCCCTCGTGGATATTGTGTCTCAATTCTTAAACCTCCGATGCCGTCGCTGATGTTCTCACAGGCGCGTTTGCGGTGACATCGCTTTCAGCAGAACGCCGTAGACGTATTTAGCTGTGTTACTGGGATATTATTCCTTTAAAATCCTGAGGCACACGTGTGATACTGAAGCGTAAAAATAGGCTGAAGTGAGGAAACACAGCATCACGTCAAACGCTCAACTTAGACTGTGTCGAAAAATGGGTCAGAGCTGAAAGAGAGTGAGAGAGAGGGAGAGAGGGAGGGAGGGAGGGAGAGAGAGATAGCATATGTTTAATGTGTGTGTGTGTGTGTGTGTGTGTGTGTGTGTGTGTGTGTGTGTGTGTGTGTGTGCGCGTGTGTGTGTGTGTGTGTGGGAATTCATTCTTGGCCTAGTAAGTAGGCCTACTGACCTGGATTAGTTTCTTTCAGTTTCATTGTTAGAGAACAAGATGTTGATATTATAGACATTGATAAGTGAAATGAGGTAGTTTGACTTCAATTAAACTAGGAGTGAAATCTGAGAGAGAGATAGCAAGTGTGTGTGTGTGTGTGTGAGTGTGTGTGTGTGTGTCAGCCTTTGAGTCATTTATTTGGGCTCCAAACGTTTTCACTGCTGCAGCACCTTCAGGGATAATATCTCGTGATTCTGCGTGCATGAAGTGGAAACAGACGCTCCTCAGGCGGCACCGGAGGAGCTTTTCTGCCTCTGCAGCAGCAACAACAGCAGCAGCAGCAGCACGTTCACAGGGTTTGGACAGGGACACGAACACATGCTGTGGGTTTCAGATGACACGTATGACACATGACAGACCTGTGCTCTGCTTCCCCCGCCTGTTTAGAGCAGAGAAACCAAGTCACTGGGTTAAAAGTTCAGGGCTTAACTTCAAGTCTTGGTCTCTGGATTTAGGAATTGGGATTTAGCAGCAGAAGGCTTTGGGTTCAGCACCACGGTCAGTGACAACAGCCGGGTCGCTCATTCACACCAGAACAACAAACCCAAGTCAAGAAATCGGTGAATATTTAGGTACAAACAAACAACAACAAAGGCACTCCAAATGGGTGTTTATTACAAGGGACCTGGAAGCCCCCTTAATCGTCTGTATTTTACATTTTAGACCCATCTGAATGTGTGACGAGTATGTGTGAATCCACATGCTCGTCACTGATGTTTAATATGCCCATTCATGCATTTACATCAACATGCATCACCTCCAAGCTGTTAACGCCTCTGCAAAGGATAATAGAGTTACAAAGTCGACTTTAGTATCTATTAGCCTCATCATGTCGTCGCGTCCCTCTTGTACTCTAGCTTGTGACATTTCCCAGCATAACGATGTGAGCGGATGCAGCATCTCTCCATCTCGCTCTTGCTCTCTCTCTCTCTCTCTCTCTCCCTCTCTCTCTCTCTCTCCCGCCTTCTCTCTCCTCTTCAAAGGAGGCGGCCTAATGAATATTTATTGGTTCATTGGGTCAAGGTGTAATATCTGCGTTTTCAACACAGGACAACATGGCGCCCTCACCCCTGATGTATGTGGCAGGACATTCATCACAGCGGCCGAGTCTTTTACAGCTTGGCCTTGTGCCACCTGCTTCACACACTGGCGGCAGATGCGTTTGTGTCTTCATTACCGCTCGACGTCAGAGGGCCTTGACCTCCTGCTCGTCACAATCACGTTCAGGGGCAATGCGGGGCTTTAGTAGCTCAGATTTATTCGTTACGGCTCTCTAGGTTTTGTGATGACGGTCCAGAATCGCCACGGTCATCATCAACTGATGGTGGCGCTGTGATAATCACTTGTCATGGAATTTTACCAATAATCTGTTCTGTAACGTTATGAGGAAAGGCTTGATTTACACAAAATTTGAGCCTGAAATTGAGCTTTTTACTGTTACAGTGCTGAGACTTCAGACACAAGTCGGAAGTCAAAACGGAAAATTTTATAATGTGTTTGAAGCCGAGTGAAGGGATGTTCTCAGTATAAAATGTTTTATGCTGGTGCCAGGGCTCACAGGGTTAAACTGACAGAGATCTGTGAGAGTTTTAGTTCACATCCTTGATCTCAAAGGCAAAGTTACAAATGAATGAATTCACAAGCAGACTTTCAAACGTTTGCAGGCTTTTAGCCACTGAAAGTGAATTGACTGTCCTTGAATTTTGGGTTGCAGAAAACAGCATTGAAATACTCCAAAAATACTTTGAGCTGTAGATGTATTAATTATTGAGTTTTATAATAGAAAAGGCCATATTTCTGTTCACTCTTGTGTGGTGTTTTCTCCAGTCTCTTACTTTACTTCTGACTGCGGGGCACCAATATCACCGGACAACACAAATTGATCACCTTGAGAGAAAAAAATCAGCCGCTCAATTGATCCCCAGACAGATGTGATGAGCTCTATCCACCCTTCATCCCCTTTGGGCTCTTTGCTTTGGGGAAACTTGCTGATACGCCGCGTCCTCCCTTTCTAATAAAGCTGTCATCGGCTGCCAATGTGCACTATGGTGGCGTCGCTCCCAGCCGGTCCGAGATCAATAGCAGCTGTCAGGGAGAAACGCCCGGGAGTAACGAGGCCGGGACACACGTGGAGGAGAGATTCACAGGGTGGGGGGTCAGGAGAGGAGAGGAGAGGAGAGGAGAGGAGAGGAGAGGAGGACTGTGCTGCTTCAATTGAAATACGTTGACTCTCCTCATGTATTTATTTATGTATGTTCTCTCTCCCTCTCTCTCTCTCTCTCTCTCTCTCTCCCTCTCTGGGTTCTTGTTTCCTGTTGTCACGGGCCCATAAAGCCCTTTGGGACGCCGTATGTTACAAAAAATGAACTTGAGAAGAGAGAGAGAGAGCTATGAGAGTGATATTAGAGCATCTGGAGAAAGAACAGATCCAGTGTCACCGAATCAATAACTGTGTTTAGTTTCTGTTGGTACAGTGGTGATGTCATGCCCTCCCCCCAGCACACACACACACACACACACTGTACATACATAAATCCATCACTTCAGAAGCTCTGCCAGTCTTATGCATATTTCATCAAACACCATGCGAGGCTGTGCAGCTCGTAGCTCAGGCAGCTCTGACATCTTTACTAACCCAGTCGCTCTGACATCACACTCTGAACACGCCACACACACACGTGAGGCGGATTACTGCAGCTGTGTCTCAATTTAACACACACACACACACACACACACACACACACACACACTTGAATGCATCATGTGAACAAACCTCATAAATGTGATCTTCTTCTGGTTATTGAGTTTACAATCCAATAAGAGTAATAGGAGTCATGATTAAATCAGATAATATTGTTCTGTGTTCTTACAGCCGAAGAGCATGGAGCAGTGGTTTTCAAACTGTGGTATGAAAACCCCCAGTTGTACAAGGGCAACGGGGTGATAGCTGGATGGTCATGGAGCGTCTGTGTTGTTTCAGACTCTGTTGTGGCGCTGGTACTGGGCTGAATGGCGTTCATTAGCCCAGAAGCTGCTTTCTAATTTGTGTTATCGAGCAGTAAGTTTATTTGTATCAAACGCTGAGCAGTGGAGCTGGAAGCTTCAATCCCAACTCACAGCCCCGTGAAGACCAACTTCAGTCAATATATGAAATCTATCCAGTCTGTTGATGTTTTGAGGGGGATGCTGTCTCACTGTCTCACTGTCTCACTGTCTCACTGTTTACTCGTTACTCTTTGTTTCTTTGTTTGTTGACACTGGAAGATTTGGACAATTTCTTCATATAATTTGAGGCATTAGATTGATACACTGAGATGAGTTCTGGTGTGTGTTAGCTCTAATGCTTCAGCTCCGTTTGGTTCGATACCAGACGAGCTCTGACATCATCACTTTGCTTCAGTAAACAAATACACTGAGGTGAAGACGAGTTCAGATGATTCCAGCATGCAGAGAGGAATTTTATTGAAACGTCTTGCAAACTGATGAGATGAATGGAGGCAATAACGATGATGTCACTTCAGCAAAACTCTTGATTCTGTATCTCTGTAACGATCAGTCACAGCTCAGGCATCAATCCGCGTTTACTCAGTGGAAACAAGATCGTTGGCGCCCCCGAGTGGCTGAGCGGGGAACTGCAGGAGTCTGATCCAACTGAGAGTGACTGATAAAGGGAGAGACATCTACTTCTCTTTTCATTAAAATTGTGTTTTATGCGCACCGGAAAAAAATTGTGAATCCTGACCAAGACGCAATATGGCGTTTTGCTCTTTTAAACCTCAGATTTTCAAGAATCAGTCAATTAATCTCTTGCTCCTTTTTGTGTAAAACATTTCTTCTTTGGCAACAATTTTCTTTTTCTTTTTTTACTCCCTAATAGAAATTTAAAGAACGAAAAAGAAATCTGTAACTTTTTAATCTTATTTCCTTTAGTCCAAAAAATATTATAGTTTTTTGTCATTTGTAGAAAGTACAAAATCAAGAATTCACGGGGTGAATTCTTCATCTTCCTCCTCTTATTATTATTATAATGACAGACATGATTCTTTCGTATTATTTTTATTATTTTGTTTACAGCTTTTCATATGAATAAAGCATTTTGACACCAGCAGATTTCAGTAAGCTCGTCCTCTGTCTCTCCTCTATCTTCCTCTTCCTCCTCCTCCTCCTGCTCTAAACTCGAGACTCCGCCGCAATTAGACGATCAGTCAACCCCGAGCCGAGCGCGTCCGAGCAGCGCTTCATCCGTCCCACTTCCGGGCCGCGGCTCCTCGGGGAGGAGGTCCATGGGAAAGTTTCATCCTCCGACTTTTTCCGATGACATTGATCCACTTTAAAGGAGCCTGAGAGCTGCCGAGGAGCCGCAGAGCAGAGACACGTAGAGGAGAGACACACACTCCGAGAGAGAGACAGGTACGGCCAGTGTGTGTGTGTGTGTGTGTGTGTGTGTGTGTGTGTGTGTGTGTGTGTGTGTGTGTGTGTGTGTGTGTGTGTGTGTGTGTGTGCGCGCGCGTGTGTGTGTGTGTGTGTTTGAGTGCGTGCGTGTGTTATCAGCTTTGTTGTATTGTTGTATTTGTATAATTTATACTGTGACTGAACTTTTCCAAACTCCTGAACCTTCTTATACAGGAATAATCTGTAATATAACATGTGAAGTTGTGATGTTTGAGGGGGTGAGACTTTACTTTACTTGAATTAACTAAACTTTAATGTTTCCCTGTGTGCTGTGGCTCCTTTTGAGGTTTTGCTTTTATTCCATTTTTAGTTTTTATGCCATTTTATGTTTAGTTTCCTTTTGATTTTGATTCCGCTTGTGTGTAAATCCACCTGAATGACAACATGGATGCTTAAGAACATACACACGTCTGACTTTAGCCTCAGCCTCAGCCTCAGCCTCAGCTGTCTTGCCTCGTCTGCCTCATCCTGTCTCAGCAGTTTGTGTTTGGGAGGTTTAATGTTCCGGATTATTATTTTCAGTTCAGGGAAGAAATAACAGAAAAACACAAATAGACAAGAATCCTCGCACTGTGTGTGTGTGTGTGTGTGTCGTGTCATTTATCATCCCAGACTCAGTCATAGCCAACGTGACCCACAGCATCAATCTGCCTCCTGATCTCAGTGCGAAACCAGAAACTTTCATCACAAAAAAGAATCTCTTTCGCCTTCACCACACAATGTGTTTTTGCTTTAGTGGACGTTGGTGTTTCTCAGACCTCCGTGTGTGTGTGTGTTGTGTGTGAGTGTGTTGTGTGGAGTTGGAGCCTGACTTCACAATGACGTGAGCTCATGGAAGAACTAATAGGTGTTCGCAGCCAGAAACACATAAATAAATGAGACGGGATTAGACTGAAAAGGTCAGTGGAACTCCAGTGTGTGTGGTTGTGTGTAGGAATGATGAAGCTGTGTGTTTGTGATGAGGACCCCTGAGCGTGCTGGAGTGGAGATGAATCACACTAATTACAGGAAGTGTTAAGTGGCGAATGCGACCCTGTTCAGCTGCGTCGGAAACAAATGAAACAGCTGATAAACGATGTAGCAGCACGTCGTCAAGGTCTAGTGTCCGACTGTAAAGCTACTTACATTACCAATAATGATGTCATCAAACTAATCCTAACCACAAATATGATCACTAGGTTGCCTGAGTTATCCACCGTTCCTCTAACTCCCTCTGTGGTCCGTCCGTCTCAGGAGCAGAGGATGTCCAGAGCTGACTGGTCCTTCCTGGAGCACCTGCTGGAGGAGGGTCAGGAGTATTCTACAGGCGTGGGCCGCATCTGGCTCACCGTCCTCTTCCTCTTTCGCATGCTGGTCCTGGGCACCGCCGCCGAGTCGGCCTGGGACGACGAGCAGGCGGACTTTGTGTGCAACACGCGACAGCCTGGCTGCACCGCCGTCTGCTACGACAAAGCCTTCCCCATCTCGCACTTCCGCTACTTTGTCCTCCAGGTCATCTTCGTCTCCACGCCGACCATCTTCTACTTTGGATATGTGGCGATAAGGGCGGGGAAGGACACGAAAGAGGAGGAGGTGAAAGAGGAAGAGGAGAGAAGCAAGAGGGGAGGAATTGAAGAGAAGGATTTTGTAGCGACCAAACAGAATGCAGCGACGAAGGAGGAGAACAAGGCAGAGGGGGGAAAAGGTAAAAAGGCTGAGCGGGCTCTTCCTGATGCTCCGAAGCTGAAAGGCTCCCTGCTGTGTGCGTACACGTTCAGCATCCTGCTCAAAGTCCTGCTGGAGGCGGGCTTCATGGTGGGGCTGTGGTTCCTCTACGACGGCTACTTCATTTCAGCCAAGTTCGAATGTGTAAAGTCCCCTTGTCCTCACAAGGTGGACTGCTTTGTCTCCCGGCCCACGGAGAAGACCATCTTCACCATCTACACTCAGGTCATTGCCGGCATCTCCCTCCTCCTCAACCTCATCGAGCTCCTCCACCTCCTCCAGCTGGCTGTTTCCCACAGGCTGGAGAAGCGCTACCAGTCCCGATGCCCGCCCAGCCCGCTTCGGGCAGAGCAGGGCCTGGCCCACCAGGAGGGCCCGGGACTCCAGGCGGAGGCGGGGAGCCACCTTCACCTCCCAGTGCAGGGCGAGGACTCGGGTTACCCCAAACCCTGTGATAACTTTGTAGACCAGGGGATAGAGGTGAACTGGGGGGGACACGGGGACACTGGGAACGACGTGCTTCCCAGTTATTTGAACTGCATGGGGGGTATGAGGAGCACACACTCCCCAAGGATTCACCAGCACAAGAAACACACACAGTACACGTCGAAAAACACAAAGGGGGTCCATAAGGCAAAGAAGAAACATTATGTATGATGCAGTGATAGCTCACAATCCTACACCAGTCACAGAAATGAAGAACAACAACAACGGGGTGCTGTGAAAGAGAGAGAGAGAGAGAGAGAGACTCCTCAGGCAGAGAGACAACAGCACCATTAGAGGAGTTTACAGTCATGTGTATTCACGAGGAGGAACCCCCACCCCTCTCTTGTCCCCACGGGTCCGGATTGGACCGCGGATGCAGCTCTGTTCCCACGAGGGACGGCGGCTGCATGCAAGTACCCATGTACGCATCCACACACACGCACACACTGTTTTTCCTTCACCCCGTGGGGATGTGGCCTCTCCAGCTGGGGTCAGGGGGTGATGAGAGGGGGCGGATCCAAACTGTGGAAGTTCTGGGATTGTAAAGGCAAACAGAGAACTTCCAACATAAGCTACAGAGACAGAGGACGGTGTCAAGAAGGACAGAATGACATCAGAGGACTTATGTCAGTGGAGAGACTGATAGTGTGTGAAAGTCAAACACTTTGCACTCTGACTGACTGACTGCGGTACAGCAAAACATGGAGACAAAGGACAGAAACAACAGTGTTAATATTTATTATTTTGAATAAGAATAAAGTTTGATGAAGCTCATTTCAATGATGTCGCTGGAGTTTTAACTAGCTACAATTCAAATTCACTCAGGTTTATCTCAATATTCACTGACAATATGTTACCCAAGATATTATACATTTCTTTGTGAATTTATTGCTAATTAGAAGCTTCCACAGAGATAAATACTGTAGTCTCATTGCCGTCATTATGCTGCTAGCGTAGCCTCTGCACTGCTACATCAAGCTAGCTACAAAGCAGCAGCGTGTTAGACTTTCAGCCGCACATCGCAATGTTGCTGTTAAAGTCTTGTCACTTGTCAGTTTAAGAACTTGACACGTGGTTTTGTCTGGTATCTACAGGAGGGAGATGCTAGTTAGCGCCAATGCTAGTCAGTAATACTCACCTTGAACCGTCACCAAGCCAAAACCGGGAATAGCGCTTGCAACATTTACGACGTAAAAATCACTATGGTGACCATGAGGAGAAAAACAGGACTTAGCTTCTGATCTTTGTATGTTGCAAGTTCAGCTTATGAAAGCAAAAATTTAAATAGTTTTGATTCTCTGCAAAAATCCGGTGTACAACAAGAGGGGCCATCAGTGACAGAAATGTTGGTACACACACCCAGCGGATTGTGAACCATCGTGCATTAAATTCCAGCTCTCCTCAGATAGGAGGCGATCTGTCAGATGGTATTGTTGGTGCGGGGGGAGATTCTCTGTGTTGTTTACTGCTTCTGTGCACGTTCTGCTCTCCAAACATAGTGAATCAGCGGCGAGCCGAACAAACTGGAGGAATAACTTTGATTTAATGGCTGTTTCCAAATCTGCCTGCAGGATAATTTATACGGCAGTAAAAGTTCACACAAGGTGGAACGAGGCTCCATGCTGGCCCCCCCCCCCCCCCCCCCCCCCCCCCCTTAACGCCGCTTTCCTGGAATGCAATCGATGAAATCCAGAAGTCGCTCACCTCACACAAAGGTGCACGCGACCACGACAGAGACGGAACAAACGCCCCACAAACCAGAGACGTGACACAATCTGATGTTTATGCAGACATTTGATCTCGAATATAAAAAAATATAAAAATAAATAGAGGGGTGAAGGCCGTCTGTAAGTCTCCTGAGGTGTTCTTGTTAAGGGTCCGTTGCCATGGCAGAGTCAAGAATAAACCGGCCAGAAATGGTTGAGCACAATCCAAACAGAGCCTGCAGAAGCTGCTCGCAACAACTTGGCTGGATTTCCCACGCAGCCTCTTATCTCAGTCCAGGTGTGTGTGTGTGTGTGTGTGTGTGTGTGTGCATACATCTATGGGTTTGGTTACGTGTGTGAGGGGTTGTAGAACAGATTGCGTGGGGGCAAAAATGTATCACCGTTTCACAGACAAACCAAAGCTAGGCGTGGTACGGAAGAGCATCATTGCTTCTTCCATCTTCATCGAAGACGAAGAAGAAGAAACCAAACGCACAGATTTGTTGTTTCCCTTTCAGCTTCCACACAGTGAGCGCTGCTTGTTGTTAGAGTTGTAAACGTGTGGCTGATATCTGCCTCACAGGGGCCTCGACCTTTCATTGTGCGAAACAAATGCCCTGCAAACAAATAAATAAAGTATGTCCACTAGAGGGCAGCAATGCGGCGCTCACTTCTTCGTACTGCGCTTGCAGGTCACGCGTATATTGCACCTTATGTGTGTAAGCGTAGGACACAAATGATTCCTTTGATTTGTGGATCAAATAAGTTGTTCTGCTGAGCTGTTAATGTGTCTGGATCATTTCCTGTACTTAAAGTGATGAGATTCATCAGAAACGGGAGTCACAGGTCGGGGAAAGACCCCCTGGTGTGTGAGGCCGCTGCTTCCATTCTGACTGCGTTTCCTCACATTGTTGGACTCACTGCTGATGCATTTCCCCCCACTGCGCTTGGAGACAGTCACAGGATTACACTGCTGACAGTAAGGCAGTCACACACACACACAGGCTGTTCTCGAGGGGGCCAGCAGGTCTTTGAATAGTCGCCTGTCCTGCCTTAAAAACACAGAACCCTGAACATACACACATTTCTATACTCAATCCCCTACCATCTCGATCCTAAACTCCAGTCCAAACTTTAAGCTGGCCATCTAAAAAAAGGCCAAGAATGGCAAACGTGACCTCAGACTTTCCACACACACACACACACACACACACACACATGGGACCAGAGGGGCTTAAAATAGGCTGCTAGATTGTGAGAGAGTTCATATTGTGGTAGTTTATGCAACATGTCTTTATTTGGCTGTAAATGGAAATAACGTGCCAGCCTGTGACCCCCCCACCCACCCACCCACACACACACACACTTTAGCGTCACGTTCTCTGTGTCCGTAACGTGTCCGTAACGTGTCCGTAACGTGTCCGTGCAGCCGGTCAAATAGAAAATCAGATAGACTTTTGGCTTTCTATAAAACAATACAAAAGTGCCTCGATATGTTCCTAAATTTAGACGCGGGACAGGAAGTGGGTCCTTATCTGTTTCCTGTTCCTGCATTGTTACTCCCTGGGGACCATCGTTCACCCTGACAATGGTGCTGCAACGGGCATTGTTGCATTGTGTTTCCCTGGCTCCCCCACACCCCTCCACCTCCAAACCCCTACGCCCCTTTGTTGACCTGATGTCACGGCCGGGGGTCCATCAAAGGCCCACGAGGGATGACGGGAAACGGGCAAAGTGCCTGCTGTGCTACCAAAGTCCATTAAAAGGGTTAGGAGCACTTATGGCCTGACAGAGATGTGTGTGTGTGTGTGTGTGTGGGTGTGTGTGTGTGTGTGTGTGTGTGAGGCGAACCGGGGTCTTGATCCATTTTAAAGCTGAGTGGCGGGCAGCCGATTGCAGTTGCAAGTACAATTCCTCTTTACCTCCTGTGTGTTTACTTTCATATCTGACTGTGTGTGTTTGTCTTATTTTCATTTAAGGGTCTCCTATGTGTCAAATCATCTTAACTGCACTCCAGGGATCGTTTAGCAGATTTAGAGTCTAAATTTATTCTACTAGAGCAAAAACCAATAAACAGGATTCAGCCGAGATGTTTTGTTGTTGAAAGCCGTGATTCTCTGGCATTTTGTTGGAATGGAAAAACTGTAAAACTGATGTGTTTTTACCAAACAACGGTGATATTTTATGGGTATTTCAATCAATACATGCTGGTAGGATTCTGTATGTAAGTATCACACAAAAGGTAGTATCTGTCTGATTGAAGTTCATGTCCGAAACAATAATCAATACATTTAAGTGTTCTTCTTCAGTTTGCCTTAAAACTGTCTTTAGGTTTTGTTTCAGCTGCTTTTCTTCGTACTAGTTTGATACACAGCAGCACCTGAATCATTCCTAGAGTATTCTGTCCGTGTGTGTGTGTGTCTGTGTGTGGTGCCTTTCCAGCAGGCAGACGGCTCCATTGTTCCTGCAGCAGAGGGAACGCCATCTCCGGTCTCTCCTCTCAGGATGTGGGGCTTGGTGCAGCATCACCGTCGGTAGCCCATCGTCCCCATCGAGCCCAGAACAATGGCGCGCCTCCCTGAAACCCTCCCCGCTTTCCCAGGAGCCCCTGTGCTTGGTTCCCACAGCTCCCATCCACATCTGAGGAGCTGAGCCATTGTTAAGAGGTGTGTTCCTCCTCTGATTGTTCCCACGAGACCGTCAGCAGCGTCTTTACCCTGTACACACAAACATACACACACACCCTCCCTCAGTCTAACCAGGTAACACTACAAAAGCCTTCATTCTTCACCTCGCCGCCCTCACAAAAACTCACCGCAGCTTGGAATAATTACAGCTCGGAACATTGACGCCGCGCTTTAGCTAGTCGGTTTTCGCCGGCGGCCAATTAGTCGCTGATAGCGCCGCATTCCAACTGCCAATGTAAACGCGAGGCCTCTTAATCTCTCCGCTCTCACTGGCCGGTGGCGAGGCTAATGTAGCAGAGCCGATCCTGGCAGGCAGGAAAGGTTATCGTCCATTAAAGCCAGCCGGGGAGGGAAGGGAATCTTTATGTCGGATGATTTAAGACGGGAAACGCTGCGGGCCCGGAGCGAACGGCGTCAACAAGATCATTATTGCATTAGCGTGCGTGAATGAACTGGAAAAGCTTGGGGTTTTTACGACGGCATAAAGGTTTTGTTTTGAAATCCACAATGAAACATTTTGTGTTCACATCTTTTTTATGGACGTGAATAACTCATGAAGACGCTTCTGGTTAAATAGGGAATGTGGCGAGGTCAAAGGTCACGTCAGAAGACTATTTAAAGAGCCAGTCTGCAGCTTACATCCTGTTTTAAGGGAATAACAAACGGGTTGAGAATGTGAGCGCTTGTTTCGGTTAGAAGATGTGAGATTGCGGTGGATACATGCATACAGATCTGAGAAAAGGTTGGGCTTTAGATTTGAGGTTTGTTGACATTTTGGTGTACAAAGCCGGTGCTGATGAGAGCGCGTCTCACTCAGCGGACGCTTCGTCTCTGCCTGGAAAATGATTTCCTGCTCCTTGCTGAATGAGCCGAGTCATTGCTTCCTTCCTTCCTGACTTTGATGTTCATTTGTCCTTGGCTGATGCATTGTTTCACATCTACGTCTGAACGGTTGATTCATTTTCTTCAGACTTCAGACTTATGCAACAACGCAGCGGGCGGCAACAGTAGAAGAAGAATCACTCACATTTACTGG
Source organism: Genypterus blacodes (assembly GCF_046128005.1). NCBI lineage: Eukaryota > Metazoa > Chordata > Actinopteri > Ophidiiformes > Ophidiidae > Genypterus > Genypterus blacodes. Next base: position 701,374 of record NW_027466861.1, read on the forward strand.
CATTCTCTTTATTAATTGATGTCCAGGTCGCTGCAGTCACTTTCAGCACACAAATATGAATCATGTTTACATTCAGTATCATTGAACATCATGAGTCAAACTCTAAGCGTGCAAACTGTCCAGACTTTCTAAAATGAAAGTATACCAGGTGAACAGGTGAACAGGTGATCAGGTCATGACACGACATCAGCGGAGACCAGATCCTCTCTGAAGCACACAGAGCAGAATAAGAGAGAATAACTTTCTGACAGAGACGTCGCACAGAAATTTCTTCTTCTACACAAAACGACAAAAACGACAGATTAGTGTAATCGTCCGACAACACATAAATAACAGATCTGATAACAGCGGCTGTAGTGATTGATCGATGTGCAGTATAGATGGAAAGTTACATGTAATTTACACTTCATTCAGTAAAATGTGACATATTCTACCATCCTACAGCTTCACAGAGTTCTTGGTGTGCTGACACATCTGCTTGGTCATGATTGAGGATCTGTGGTCAAGTGGAAAAGGAAGTGGAGGCGTTTGAGGGCCCTGGCTCGCTCCTCTTCCACCCTCTAGAGGGGGGACGGCAGCAGCGCCTCTCTCAGCCCTCTCAGTTAGCTCTCTTCTGCTCGGTTCCTGTTCAGAGCCGCCCTGGGTGTGAACTCCAGCTTCTCCTTCAGGCTGAGCACCTGCGTGCCGTCCTTCCCCGCCTGCTCCTGCAGCTTCCTCTCGTCCCTCAGCTCCTGAATGCCCTTCTCCTCCACCCGAGGCTTGGGGGTCCCCCTGATGAACCACTCCAGGTGGTAACCCACCGCTCCGACCACGAAGGCCACCGGGAAGGTGACGTACGGGGCGTAGGTCCGCATGGCTGTCCAGACCACGGGCCACATGACTGCACACCTATGGTTGCTCCACTGGGGAGGACACAAACATCATGAGACTCAGCAGCGTCTCTCACCATCATCATCATCATCATCATCATCACAGGATCACAGGTACCTTAACTTTATGTCATTACATAGTAACTAGGACTGAAACTCAAACCCCAAATAGTTCCAAGTTCCTCTGTAAATCATCATATCCAAACTAGTTGTTATAATAGTCTTAACACAGCATCACTACATGAATATCAAACTTAACTGGATCATATAATTCCAATTTACAACACAATGTACTTTTGGCCATGGGCATTTTAGAGTCTGTATATTTTATGTTGTACTGTAATGAAGTATATTGTATTTATGTTACCTCGTTTCTGTATTTCTTCTGGCCTCTCCAACAGTTCGGGTTGGATTAATAACATAAACCACACACGGCAACAGTATCTGAGTGAAAACAACCAAACAGAAGGGTTGAGACTGTGCAGATGTGCAGATGTGCCGCAGTTCACAGTGATGTCATCACACTGCAGCGACAGAACGCAGCTCACAGACATGAATAACACTGAAGACACTAAAATAACGTAAGAATAAATGACATCATTATGCTGAACAGCGCATACAGACAGATCTAACTAGTGATTTATGATAATTCGCGTTCATGTAAGTCTTGTTCATTTGCCGAATTGAAAAGTGTTCTACTACTTGTAAAGCGCATCACGTTGTGTTCCGATATTTACGGTTAATTCCATTTAAAGCGAGGAAAAGTAAATACCGGCTGTTCTAAGACGGAGTTTGGTACGAAGCTGTTAGCGTTTACCGCAAAAACAACACTTCGGGGAGAAACACACACGAGCAGACAAAATGTTTAACGTTTTAGTGTCTGTTTGTCATTTATAAGCCCTGTTTATATCGTTATTGTGTCATTACGTGAATGTTGTCTCACCTTCACCGCTTGCACGCTGACAGTGCGGAGGGTACGACGTCATTTCCGTGTGGTTCTCGTGAACTTCCGGGTTCAACTTCGATTGGCTTAAGGTTTAATAACGATGCTTTTAAATTTGTGTTTCACCGCCATCTAGTGGTCAAAAATTGTTACTACACAACACAGGATGAGCGACAAGCCCAAACTAAATGATAAATACAGGAAATAAATAATGCGATTTTCGGGATACTACATAAAACACTGAATCACAAAGCATGTTCTCTATTTATCTATTTATTTATTCCACAAGCAGGCAGTACATTTGCTGTGTGTTATCATATATACTGTGTACATTTTCATCCTTTTGTATTGGTATCACACTCTACTGTATGTGGCACGTTACTCTGCTGCCCTGGGGTTAAATTTGAATCTGAAACAACAAAAGTATTTCTCTGTATATGACACTAGGAATACATCAGGATTTAACACAAATATGTAATTTAGGGTAAGTTTATATAGGTGTCTTTGTTAGTGTTTATACTTTGCTATGAATAACTTGTGTACGTTGTCTGTATGTGTATTATTATGCGTAATCATATTTAAATTTACGTCACGTAGCCAGAAAATGTTCCTTTCTATCATAAATGATATGCATGGATGTTCTGGCTTTGGTGACACTGACTAAACAAGAAAACAAACATTTCTTCAGGTCTTCCAACATTTGTTTTGATGTAAAATTCACAGAAAGGATGCCTCTCAAATATGCATATAAAAACACACACACACACACTCTGCTTGGTTTCACTTTCACTGACTTTGAGAGCATGGAGAGGAAATGTGTTTGTGTTTCTGTCAGGCAGGAAACCGTGAATGTAACGAGCCCTTCTGGGGGAACAGAACACATTTGGCCATTGTAATCATTTCCAGCTAGTGAATCTGTAAGTGTTGTTTATAAACAGCTAGCATCACGTCGGTGTCACTTGGTCAGTTTTTGCTGCCAATTTCTGTCATCATGGCTTGAAATGCCTGCAGATATAGAAGTACCAGTGGTATAAATAGAAGCCAAAAAGAGGTTGTGGGCACATGATGAAATCTGTGTGGGTGATTAAGCTTCATGTGCTGAAACAAACAGTTCCTTTAGGTGAATTCTCCCCCTGCGACTCCATTTCGTACGAGCCAGAACCAGACTTTAGTCAGATGAGACGCGTTCAGTTCCTGTGGAAAGCGTTCTGGTTTCACACCGGACCCCACTGCCAAGAATATCTTTCAATCTGATTAGGTTTATTGATAACTGATGGTGCAGGAGATCATGTGTGTGCTGAGCATCACACGTTACACTGAATCTGTCCTCAGTGGAGACAAAAGCAGCCCAAACCTCAGAACCCTTAACATGCTTAGAAATACAGCAAACTGTGTTCCTGCGTTTACAACATGAACACATAATATCATACAAAGGCTATTATTGCTTTTTGGTATTAACAACAACAACATGGCGTGTTACGATGTTAGGTAATACACTTTATATATATATATTTGTGCTGTGTTTTAGCTTTTTAATGTGCAATAAATGCCTTGGCCCCGTTGGAAAAAATCCCATTTCACTTAAACCTGTCAAGTATAAAGGAGAATTTAAAAGAAAATGCAACGCTAAATCTATTTCATATCTTAATGCATGTGTTGATTAAACTTACTGGCCTCCAATTATACAACAATATTCTACAAATGAATCATACGTATAAGCTAAAGATCTAATAGTTCCAGACCCTGGAAGCTGAGTGGCACTAAACTGTTGCTGGAAAACAATGGCTGTGTTTCCTGAATTGTAAAGGAAACATCGGATTGTAATGGCACATGAGTGTGTTCAGGCTGAAGCAGCTCCTGAACACGTGGGGTTAATACTGATGAGCTGCTGCGGAGCAAATCCCCTCTGTGGTCAAGTTTGAGTTCTTCCATTTCCTTCTTCTTCTGCTCCGGGTCTAGTCCTCACACAGATTCGCGGGGCTAAACTATTCCTATTTCCATCCGATCTGAAAGTGGTGTTGAAGGCATCTATGGTAACGTTAAACATTCAGAAGGAGCCATGTGGTGACAGCTGCTGAGCCCTGCTGGCAGATCTGTGCCCTCCTTACAGCAACAATCCGGGAATACAACGCAATGGAAGTGTTTGTGCATACGAGCAGGCAGGGGGGTGAGGGGGGGGGGGATGGGCACTTATGGGAGAGCCTTAGAAAGAGAACCACATGTATGACCTGAAGATGGGAATGGTGACGTGTGTCCACAGTCACTGCGGCGAAGCTCACATGAGCCTGTTGATGGCGCCGGAGATGAAGTCCTCGTAGCTGAGGCGGATGTTGCCCGTCATGGCCGTGTCCCTCTCCCTGAACACCTGGGTCATGCTCTGCAGCTGCGTGCACACCTGGATGAAGCGGTCCAGCTGGATGCCGGGCCTGGCGCCGCGGATGGTGAAGCGGCCCACCAGCGTCTCGGAGAACTGTGGACTCAGGTTGTAGCCCATCTGTGCCAGGGCTGAGGGTGAGAGAGACAGGAAGGCGAGGAGTTAAGAGAGGGGCGTTAGTCGGCGCAGTCAGTGGGTGTGGCGTGCGTCTGGGTGTGGCGTACCTTGGTGCAGCTCCATGCCGCTGATGCAGCCCGAGCGGTCCCGGTCGTACTGCTGGAACAGCGCCCTCCACTGCTGCATGAAGACCCAGAGAGCAGAGAAGCCGAACACGTCCATGCGACCTGAGCGCGTCTTGTCAAACATGTCTGAAGGGTCAAAAAATATTAGGTATATGTCCAAACTTGGTCGTCAACATTGTTTTTTGTAAGTTGGAACATTTTGGAGACATCTGGCGTTCACTTATCAGTTATAGAGCCATAGATTTGATTTCAATATTTATCAGCGATCAGGTTTTGTATTGTTGTTTTGTTTTCAGCACAACAGGCATCAACAAACAACAGCTCATTGTCCCCTCAGCTTACAGACTCATGGTCCCTGTCAGAGAGCGAGGAGCTTCTAATCAGCTGTCTAAGAACCTCTTGTGCCATCGATGAATCATCTCCGGCTCTCTCTGTCCTCCATCAACCCCTAATCCCCCGGCAAACACACCACTTACTGATCATCATGAGGCAGGTCTCGTCATTGAAGGCCGACCAGTTGGAGTTGACCAGCGCTTGCTTGAGCTCCCTCAGGGTGATGAAGCCGCTGCGGTCTGAGTCGACAGTCTGGAACCACTGGTAGGCCTCTGCGTTCACACCAGGGGGCGCGTTAACTATGGGAGGGGAACAGAGAGTTAGAGAGGCAGAAATGAGAACACTGATATGAACCCGGTTGTAGTGAATCATGCGACCGTGTCACATCGATGGTGAATCACTTTAAGACAGTAGATATATGAATGGAAGACTAGAACAACTGACACCTAAAGCCTGATGGATTCTGTCTCAGCCAGGCATGATAGGCTAGTACAGGAAACAGTGTAATCACACACACACAAACACACACTCTGTATCCATCTGTCTTTCACTCTTAAGCTCTCACTCAGTATTAGCCCAGTCATCACTCCAGCTGTGCGCTTCCCACTGAGGGGCACAAACTGAACCCCATCACTATACAACTGTGTGAGCTGCAGAGTGTGAACACGAGTCAGTCTATCCATCATCCCAACAGAGAAGAAGAGAGGGAGGGAGAGAGAGAGGGGGGAGCGGGGGGGGTCAGGGGATGAGAGCATCTCTGCAGCCTCTTTATCTGACCTCAGCCTGTAATCACCTGTGGGTCGGTGCTGCTGTCCATAATGTCCTCCCTGAGGTTGTCCCCCGTAGCCCCCGTACGGCCCGCCGGGGGCGCCCCCTGCTCCGGCGCCGTAGTGCCCCCCGTGCCCCTGGGCACCGTATCCAGCATAAGGACCTCCTGGACCTGCTGCGCCTCCGTATGGAGCCGATGGGGCCGGCCGATAGGGAGCACCTCCGCCCCCGTATGGGGCACCTGGAGCCGCCCCGCCTCCTCCCGGGTAACCCTGCAGTTACAAACCAGCGTACAGTTCAGATCACAACACACTCTGTGAGCCGGTTAGGTCCACTACAATTAGTTTGTTAGCGTAATCTGTGTCTGTTTACTCATAGTGATGTTTTGGTAACAAACAAGTCGATCACGTTCAATTTATACAAAAGAGGCAGAACATTACTACTCGTCTGAGCTCAATGTGACCATGATTTAAGTTCTTAAATCGAAAATCGGAGCCACAAAGTGACACATGAACGCAGCAACTAGCTTCCATAGCATCAGCCTGCTAATCACAGCTTCCGTAGCAGCCAAACTAATTGCTCCCCGTGACGCGCCGTTACGTTACATCAAGCCGGTAAAGTACACAACAGTCCAATAAAAGTGTAAACATGTTATGACGACTGACAGAGTGAAGAAAAAGAGCGAAACATTCGTACCTGACCGTAGTGAAAACTCATGTTGAACAGACTACTTTACTTCCTTCAACACGACAGAAAGCGAAGGCGGGAAAGACACACCCGACATTGTCCGCTTATTGGTGGAGACGCCTGTCTGTCAAAGCCGCGCCCGCAACCGCCGCTTCTGATTGGACAGCTGGATAGAAAGCATGACGAGGGAAGAAGTGAGTCAGTTTCGCCTCAAATAAACACATCCTCGCTCTGTGACTCATCAATCTCAATTAACACGCCTCATTCTTCATCTTTTCTTTCGTAATCGTTTTTTAAGGTACTCATTTAAATTAACTTTAATTTGGTCTCTTTCATTAGGCTGATATTATCCCCAATAATGACACAGTAATACCCTGACAACGTATCTTATTTGTGGTAATTAGTACAATAACGATTAATATTCCTTATTTGCTCTCTTTCTTCATCCTCTTATTTTCCATCTTCTTTAGACATTAGCTATTTAATTTGCCATGTACTATTATGAAATGTATTTCACATATGATGAAGAAGAAACACACTTTGAAACCTGTTCTTGTTATATTCTTGTTCTTATTTCAATATGTATTGAAAAAATGACTGATATTTGATCACTTTTCTCCTGTAATTTATAAATAAGTCGGTTTCTTCAAATTTTAAAGATAATGGTGGATAAGCTTTTGTTATGTCACACATTTGTATTTGTACTCAATCCATCTGACTGTATGAGATTGTGGTGAATTATGACTAAATGAAAACACGAGCCAGTATTATATTTCTGTAGCTCTATTGATAACAACAATAAATACATTCCATAGAATATAATGTTTTCTGAAAATGGAACATTTGATATAAAGCTTCACGTCATTTTATTTCTTTATTAAAAAAAATAACCAAATTTGTCGGTATAAAAATATTAGGAAGCACCTTTTGTTGTCATATTTTGCTGGTACGATTTTCTTCATAGTTGTGAATTAATGTGGGGAACAAAACAAAATGTCGCCAGGATTTAATGGAAATATTGCACAGTAAGAGCATTTTTTTTGATTTTACCCAAATGACAACAGAATCTCCTGTGATGTGTTAACACCTGCAACAATGCTGCTATTCTGGGACAATACTTCAACTATTTACACGTATGTTATACTTATATATACTTTACAAACAACTAAATACAATATCTATAACTTTGTGAACAATAAACTTAAACAGACACAGTTTCACATAAATGGATGTCAGAATGTCATTTTGCACGTGGACATTTACTAAGGATCCAATAGAAATCTCTGGAATGACAGCGATCCTTTAGAGACTTTTCTGAAAACATGTTATGGCCCCAGGATGCGTCCCTCAGTCTGCCATTGCACGTAGCTGCGTGTGGCGCCTTATATCTTCTTTGTCTCTAACTCATTTGCCACATTACTGAGATTCTGGATGGACACCGTGGGATCCACCTTGGTCGATGACCGCGGTGCTGACAGCGGCGTCATCTCGTGCTTCTCGGCGAACATTCTCCTGTCCTCCTCGTTCTTCCTCCTGATGAGCTTCTGGACGCGCTTGCAGATGAGGTAAATCATCTCGCAGATGCACATGAAGATGCAGATGGCAGAGGACACCACCATGAAGATGGTGAAGATCTTCTTCTCGGTGGGCCGTGAAATGTAGCAGTCCACCACGTTGGGGCACGGCTCCAGGGAGCACTTGGACAGGCGGGGCATGTCGTAGCCTTCGTAGACGTAGTAGAGGATATAGAGGAAGCCTGCGTCGAAACCTGCCTTGAATATGAGGCTCACCTTGAAGAAGACATGAGAGGCAAGGGTTAAAGTAGATAGATAAATAGATAAACTATCCCAAACTAAATTTTGACCCCAAACTATTTATCTTTGAGGGACAACAATCACGTTTCTGAGGTTTACCAAGCCAGAAGTAAACATTTACACCATTGTCTGTACGTACCAGATATGTCCACCATAGGCCTCCACGTTTCTTCCCAGGGTTGGCGTACAGGTGGGTGCCCTTGTGTGAGGCGGTGTACTGCGATTCTTTCTTCTCCCGATACTTGACGTGCCCCACCACCATCAGAGACGGACAGGTGACGAAGATGAGCTGCAGGGCCCACAGGCGGATGTGGGAGATGGGGAAGATGCTGTCGTAGCAAACGTTGGTGCACCCTGGCTGGGCCGTGTTGCAGACAAAGTCCTTGCTCTCGTCGCCCCACACGCGCTGGGCCGCCACCACGAACACCATCACCCGGAAAACGAAGACCATGGAGAGCCAGACGCGGCCGAAGACGGTGGAGTACTTGTTGACCCCGCTGAGCAGGGCCTCTAATGCAGACCAGTTCATGGTTGCTGCCTCAGAGGTGGAGATGAGGATGGAGAATGGGGATGAAGGAGCTCTTCAAGCAACCTGGGTATGAGAACGTAGAGTGATCAGTTCAGACAGGGTGCACACAAGTGTTTCTGTCCTGTAGTTTAATGAAGGTTCCACATGTCGAGCTCAGTTTGAGAATAATAGGACGTGGCATTTCTGTGCAGTGAGCTGTGTGAATCTTAAAATTGGATTTCCCGAGAGGAAAACGTGGCTCCCAGCATGGAATACATAATTTCATGTACCTCACCCTTTAGTTTACTCACAGGGACTCTTAGCTAAGCAGATATGGGCTGAGATACTTCTAGTGCAGCGGGACACTTGGACCCTGCGGAGTCCACACAGAAGCAAACACACCACACGGAAAAGCTGAATATGCCTCAATATAGAGTTCCATTTATTTTGTATTAATTTTTGAAGAAATTTAAATGTTTCACAATTCTATCTTTAATTCATTTCCCTTTTCTTTTTCTTTACTCTATTTCTCTACTGTATCTTAATTCCGGTGTGAATGACAGTTGGAATCAACAAATGAACAATCACTAATAAGGTTGGTGATGGCTCCGTTCCATTTGGTGTGCGTCAGCAAAGCTCGCCGCAACACTGGGCCCACTGTCGTCGCAGCTAAACGGAACGCACCCCTAACAAGCTCAGTTGACGCACCTGTGTAACGTGGTGAGCGCGGGCGGAAGTGACAACGTTACAAAATGGAGTTTGTTTGTGGAAACTTCGTGATGAAGAGCGGCTTTCTTCCTCCTCCGTGTCCTGGGAGCTAAATTGGATTTGTTGCCTGGGTTTTAATATCGCGGTGGAAGCTTCCTCATGTAGAAAGTCTCTTAAAGGTAAGACAACTCACTGTGTCACTAAAGCTGCTGTTGTTTTCTCCACATACCTTTGTGCTGTTAAAGTTTTGCTTGGATTTACTTCTGATAAGTTTAGTTTCTGCCAGAAACGATTTCGGTGCTGCAATGCAAGTCCTCTTCAAAATAAAAAATACCAAATCAACAGTACCAGAAATTAGTATTCTGGCTTGTTTTTGTTTAAAGTGATAATTGTTGGCGTCGAAGTCACTTGGTATGGTTCTGATAAAACGCTGTCTCTACAGTTTCATTAACATCAACATGTGCGCCAAACATTTCCCAGGTACATCAACAAACATGGCGGGTGGGAGGGTAGAGACCAGAAGTACAAGCTCTCTGTGCTCCAGAGGCTTTAGGAAGCTACATTTTAGAGCTTCTCCAGATTTGCCAATACATTCCTTGAAAATATGAAGATTATGTTCCTCGGTCCCGAGTAAAGTGTGTTAAACTAATTAATTTCATGTTAAAGTAGTATCCATTTCTAACCACTGGATGTCGCTGGTTTCCTTGTCGACCCTGTGTATACTTTTGATACTGAGAGAAGGAGATCATGACCGTATTCACTTCTTCAGATGTTGAACATTGCAGCTCAATCATATTTTCGTTAGCTCATACATTTTTTCCTAATTTTTTATTTAATTGTTTAACTTGTTTCCAAAAAGTTTTGAGAACACGTCTTCTCTACACTTGTTTTATGAGCTATGATTCTTATATTAGTTTATTCATTAGTACTTTATTTTACACTTACGATACAAGTCAGTGGGATTTAGCTGCCAGTCAGTCTTGGTAGAAAAACAAACAAAGGGATCACAATTAAATAGTTTTTGGAAATATTATGTTGTTTGTTTTGGCTGCTGTTTGCTATGTCTGCAAGTCTACCTCTCATAAGTGACTGATGACACAGCAGTGAGTGAGTGAGTCATCATCAGAGCCTCCCTTCACAGTAAAGGCAAACCAAAACCAAAGCTTTTTGCTCCATTAGACGCCTGTTTGAACAGTGTGACTGTGCAGCCAGCCATTGTCATCTCCATAATCCAAAATACCAATTACATTCTTTGTTCTTTAAAGGGCTGCTAAAGGATATTTCATTCATAAATGTTGATCATGCGTGTGGTGCTGTGGGAGCTGTGCTGTAAAAATGAGAGGGAGGTGTCGGTCCAGATGGCCTTTTGGGTTTAATAGTTGGAGAAAGTGGTGTGTTAAGATGGAGCTGTTTGCTGTGTGTTTGCTGGTTCCTCGGACATCTGTGTGCCTTTGTTTTCCTTCCATTTGGGGTTTAGAGGTTTTGTAAATGTGGACACATAGATTGAGTATAAATCCAGCAGGGATTAGCAGGGTTGCTTTGGGACTGGATCATGAATGCTGGTACAGGCCTAAGTGATGGCAGTAAGCATGTTAGAGATCCATATTTAGTTTGACTTTGATGCAAATGTAGCGTGGGAATATTCGACTTTACTTTGCTACACTGTGGTTCAGACTTCTAGCAGATCAGTTTTCAGTGTGAAATGTGCCGCAAATGTCTGTCCGGTCATGCGGCTCCCATCACCTGACGGGTAAACGTGTGGGATAATAGCCTGCCTGCGTCCGGCACTCCCATTTCAGCTCCGTCTCCTCTAATGCCGACTATTTGAATTCAGAGGCACTTTTCCCCTTCAATGTCTCGCCATTGCCGCCACCACTTTGAGCTGTCAGACCTGCTGCCATTTCCCCTCTCATTTGACTTCCTGGCTTTTAAATTACGCAGCATAAAAAGTCTCGAGTTACGTAATGCCCTCGGAATCGCAGCATAAGCCGCTGAAAGCCAGACACATTCAATAACTGGTAATGTTAGCCTCTCACCCCCTCTAAATGCAAAATACAACCCATGGCCTCCGCACGTGTCTGTGCCCTGAGGACGACGCTGCTCCTCACAGGTGTGTGATTACTGTGAGTCTTCAGGTGTGTAATTTTTTTAATGATAATGAGTCCCAACAAGCTCATAAATTACATATTTACATGCCAACACACTTGCCTTTAAACAAAAACCAAACATGCATAATTCAGGACACGCTTGGTAACGCGTGCGCCCCCGAATTTGTTATTGGTTTCCCTCTCTATTCCTTGCCAAAGCTCTCGCACGTCTTCCACGTGGAACGTTAAGGTGACATTCAGCAAGTACAGGAGAGCAAAGCACAGGCAGACGGTGCATCTCGTCTCCGTCTGATGGCAGGCCCGGGCCACAATTTGTTTACACATTTTCTCTCGATTGCGGCATTTCCTTTGGTTTCCCCCTTCCGAAGCCTCGCAGCCTCGTCTGTCTCCTGTCAACGCATTTGTCTCTCTCTCTTTGTTGTGACAGACCAAACGCATCAGGCTCTCTTAAGCTGGGAAACCTCAGGCCGTGTGATGCATTCGGTTGCAATCTCCTCAGTCCTTAAACACGCAACTCCAAATTGGGGAGGGTAGATGGATTCAATGGCAGCGAAACAGAAAGCAGGGATTTGACGAGGCCGTCAAACGGGTCCGGGCGACTTTCGGGTATTATTTTGATTTCAGCGGGGAGCTATTGTTACCGCACACCTTATGTACATACAGGCTGTGATGCTGACAAGCAGACGGGCCGTTGCTGCAACCTGTTCTACAGGTTCCACTGCATACAAATGTCTTTCTCGGCAGGCAGACGTTGCCCGCATGAGTCAGTGCTGGGATATTCACAAGAGGAATTGAAGTTCTCATCCCTTTATTTGCCCCTCTGCTCTGTGTTCTCACCCGTCTCTCATTTACACTCATTTTAAACTCGACTTTGTTGTTTTTTTTTTGTCCAAAGAAGTAACGCGGCAAATGCGAGCCATGATGTGGATTAGTATTAGTATCTGTCGCTCCTTTGTGTACACGCTTCCCTTGGCAAACACCACAGAAAGGGCCTCAACCCATGACCCACTGTAGTGTCTCTCTCTACACCTCTCTACACCTCTACACGCCAACTTCTCACACCCCCTTGTTTACCTTAAATACAGCAGGTACCCATGTGTGTGGTCATCGTCTCTTCACCTAGTAATGTTCCTGAGTCTAAACGGATGCATGGTGACTTACCTGTGTGACAGGACAGCAGACTCGGAGACGTTTGTGGGCCTGGGAAAGACCAGAGATCCGTGTGAGATCAAGACCTGCCTCGGTCTCTGGCTGACTCGCCTTCACCTGGATGTTTAGGGGCGGAGCGGAGGGGGTGGGGGTGATGGGTGGAGCAGCAGCAGCGTACACACAAGACACATCCACTCACTCACAGGCTGACGAGCTCAGTCTCCACCTGTTTTCGCAACGATCAGATCTCCTGTTCCTTCTCAGGGGAAGAGAGAAATAACTGTCTGTGTGTGTGTGTGTGTGTGTGTGTGTGTGTAAACATTGAGTGATGGGTGGGAAATGAGCAGATAGAGCAGGGAGGTAGTCAACAGGCAGGCGGCTAAGGAGACAGCTGGAATAAAATCTGCACCGGATCGCAGCACAACACGGAATGGATGCAAATGAGCGGGTTACAATGCGAAAAAAAGGCCCAGCGGCGTGAATTCTGTTGTTTAACCTTTAGATCCTAGCTGCAGTTTGCTTCAAGTCGACCGGGCTGCTGTTTGTTAGTGGCATCATTATGGTCACAAACACAGAAGAAGAGGAGAGCTGGGTTTCAGATTCTTGGGCTTGGAATGAAAGAATGAAACACATCTGAGCTGGAGTTCCCCCTGTAGTTTCCAGGTGATGAGCTAACACACCCAGCCATCTCACATTCCAAGGAAACTAATACGTTAGCAGAAACCACACACACACACACACACACACACACACACACACACACACACACACACACACACACACACACACACACACACACACACACACACACACACACACACACACACACACACACACACACACACACACACACACACACACACACACACACACACACACACACACACACTAATGCATGCAAACACGCACATGACACATCGGCCCACTGACAGACCCTCACACATTCTAAAAGTCTTTCAACAAGCAGAATGTAATATGTAATCAAATCAGCTGGAGGGATACACTGCGGTTTTATGCAATTGTGTGTGACTGTGTTTATGTGTGTGTGTGTGGCGGTTTGGGTGCGCCAGAGCAACTGGCGGTAACCTCACCTGTTCCAAGCAGCAAAGCTTGTTTTTGCACCATAGCCCAGAGCTGTACGTTGCTCTAGGCTGTGGCTGCTGGGATAAATATACTATTGTGCAGCTCAGGGAGGGACCAGGCGGAGTGAGAAAGATGAAGATGAAGGTCTTTCTCTGAGGAATGTGTGTCATGCCCCACCTGTGCCTCTAGAGAACACTGATGCACCGTGGTTTGAGTGCACATTTTGTTTCAGGCAGAGGGAGAAGACAGAGCTCATCTCCCACCGAAACAAAGCAAACCACATCGTGTGCGTGTGTGTGTGTGTGTGTGTGGGCGGGCAGCACCAACCAACCAAACTCATACTAGGTTCTCAGTGTTTATACTTCAGTCTACAAATGATTTCATACTGTCTTCATATTTAAACACAGGAGAAGTTGGACTAAATGATAGTCACATATCACAGCTGCACTTCGGTTCTTCATCACAGCAAAATACACACACAAGGCCAAGCGGAGTGAACCCATGCTATAGATTCATTACACAAAGTGAAATATTTCAATTTGTTTTAATTTGGATGATTATGGCTTACAGCTCATGCAGATGCTCGAACCCTTAATTCGTGCATTTGTTACTTTCATACTGGACTACTGTCCTCTTCTCTGGTGTGAGCTCCTCTACTCTGAACAAACTACAGCCTGTTCCGAACACTGCAGCAAGAAACTTGACTGAAACTCATGGATTTGAACGCGTCACGCCAGTTCTAGCATCACTACATTGGCTTTCTGTCTGTGCCAGGGTTGATTTTAAGTTTGTTCTTCTTACCTATAAGATACTACATGGCCTGGCTCCAGTGTATCTTTGTGACCTTATTGCCACCTACGTTCCTGCTCAACCCTTAAGATCTGAGCAGGCAGGCCTGCTTGTCACCTCAAAGGTCAAGACAAGACATTTGTACATAGAGCATTTTTGTACAGCGTTCCTTTTCTCTGTAACGCACTTCCTGCACTTGTTAAAGAGGGCAGAGTCCCTAGAAATGTTTCAATCCCATCTGAAGGCACACCTCTTCTCAGTTTATTTTGATAGTTGCTAACTCACCATAGACTCTGGATAGATAGACTCCGTCCACTCTTGGACAGTGTGAGTGTAGTAAGAGGATGGGGCACATCAGCTGATTTTTCTCTATCCTTTAACAGCTCATATTACATCCTGCGATTGTACTAACCACTTCTCTGGGACTATGGGCTCCACACCCTATCCACCTACAGGGCTCCCTCTGCCATCTGCCGCCCTAACTCCTCCTTCCCACCCTGCCATTATTCTCATCCCCAACTAACCTCCCACCATCCACATTGCCAAGCTGCCCCCCTGCAAACTGCTTACCAGGTCCAGGTCCTGGACTGCTCCCCTTACTACCGGCATGAACTGCTGCTCCAGGAGAGAGACTCTCACTAATAGGACTGCACTGTATTATCATTTTCTCTCTCCCTCGTCTCTGTCTTGCATGTTATTTCCTTATGCATGACTGTTTGTGTTTACTGCTTTGCATGCTTTTGTGTAACTTTGTATAATTCCACTTGAAGTTCCCATTGCACACCCAGCTGTTCATGGAGAGGGAATCTCTCTTGGAATTGCCTCTCACGAGGTTTCTTTTTTTCCCCTTATACATTCAGGTTTTCTCAGGAGTTTTCCTCGTCTTCCTACAGAGCTTTGGGCGGGTCGGGGACCTTCCTGATGTTGTGGGTCTGTAAAGCCCTTTGAGACATTGTATGTGATATTGGGCTATACAAATAAAATTGACTTGACTTTACTTGAACACGGCAGCACTGCATCTTGGAGACAAGTGAGCACACAGAAGCAGTGGATGTAACAGGCGTTTGTCGGCGTGCGTCCGTGCGGTGTGTGTGTCCGTCTACTCTACATGCTGCCGTATTATTGGCTGCTAAATGTTGTGTTATTGCTTGCATGTGCAGGCACGCTCAGGTATCCTGCACTGAAATGTGAGCAAACCAGGTTGTTGTTCACCTTTGTTGATGAACTGCGCAGTCTTGCAGTTGCTGCTTTTAATCAACAAAGCTGCTTGGGTTTCTTGTCTGTTGTCGTATGGTTTGTGCCGACCTAACCAACAGGGAGACTTTTCTGGTCCATCCAGGCCTTTGAAGCACCACAAACTTGAGTCTCCTTATGTTGTACAGTATTCTCAAAGAAAGGAGCTTGGGATTTTGACCCATTTCACTCTCTTCACTGTTACTAACACTGCTGCTGTGGGAGTGTGTCTGACCGAAATCCTCACTCATTCATCCATTCATCCTCTCCATTCTGTCTTCGCCCCTGTTCCTGAAAAACAAACACCCCTCCTGCCTCCGCACTGTCTCTGCAGACCTGTCCCACTGATGTCACACACACACACACCCCTCCCCAACACACACCCGCGGCCACCACTGTGTGTTGTGACAGCGCCATGTCTCTGCCGCCACCGTGGATGATGTCAGATGCCCCCTTGAGGTCACCGTCTTGTTTCTCTTGCGCTCTGTCTCTCTCTGTCCATTAGGCCGACGGTCTGTGGAAAGAGAGGTTTGTCAAACTGTCAGCGGACGTAAAGGGGGGGTGGGACGGCAAATTGGCAGCGAGTTGATTTAGGAATCGAATAGCCCTTAATTAGCTCCACACGCTGCTCTGAAATGAAAAGATATTATTCTCTGTTTCGTCATCGTGGCTGAATGGAGCTTTGATTTATCCGGTGAATTCTTTGATTACTACCGGTGAGCGGAACAAAACTCTATGTTCTGTGGAGCTGAGTTTTGTTTGCTCTCTGTCATGTGGCCAGAGCGAAAATGTTCATTGAATCCAATAAAATAGAATGTTTCGCATCAGATATGTACATTATGATTTGATTTTGACAGCCGTTATGTGTTTGCATCATCTAATTTGTACTTGTTTGCTGTACTTGGATAATTCAGTCCATACGCTTAATTGTTTACACCTTTTTATGGTTACGTTTTAGCTCATGAATGTAGCATTCACCATCTCGGAAATGAACACGGCAACATTCAAACCCCAATGATGGATGATAAGATTGAGGACATTGGTAATACTAATTAATGTTCTGCATGAAATATTGTGGCAATCCATTGATTTTGTTACGACTTCTAAGGGGTATCAATAATTTTGCGTGTGGGCTATTTGCATTTGTTTTGTTATTTACGCGTCACATTGGAAGCCAAAAACAAAGCATCAATTCTGTTAAATATGGGAGAAGGAATGACGGCGATCACTTTAGTCACTTTCAGCTCATTTCAGGGAGATTTGGGAACTGTTTTGTTTTTAATTTGTAACGTACCCAACACGTACGTTTAGCCACGTCTGTCTCAACAGACGCGTAACTACAGTATCTGGCCATAGTCCAACCACATCCACAACATCCAGGACGTCTAGGACATCCAGGGCAGGTCCAACCCAAGCAAGGAAAGGACCCAGTGTTTTGTCCTTTCACTACGCCCGTCGAATTGATCTTGCAATCTTTTTTGCAGGTGTGCTAGATGAAGAGATAATTGCCAGTGTGGTGGCAGATGCCGTTTGTTGTCTCTTAGCTGCTTTTAGTGCTTTGACATTTGCTATTCCAGAGTGCAAATGTTTCCTTTGTGTGCTGGCTGCATTTGAAATCCCACCGCGTTGGGTTGTTGTGCGCGTTAAGCCGTAAATTTGTCTTTTCGTTATTGAGGCACTGAATTGCCTTCAGCAGTCATCATTTGTTAATAACAGAGGGCTGTTTATCGCCCGGGTGTAGCCGGGATAATCGCTCAGCTTGGTAGCTTAGGTTCTGGAAACTGGAGTTGTTTGGATTTTATCTCGGGTCTTAAGACAGGATGATGTTATGCAGCTCGGCTCCGGGTGAACTTATGTTTGCATTCATGCTGAGCCGTGTGGTGGGCAGATTTGAGCCTTCGATGGGGCGTCCTCCTTTCTCCCTTCTCTCATTCCTATCTTAATCGTTCCATAAACACTCAGTTGCTCATCTTTCTCTCTCTCAATTTTATACCTTCTTAGCGTCCTGACGAGATTTAAGAAAGTGCTGCGGTGGCTGAGGTGTTAAGTGCAAAGTTTCAGAGTGAGGCTCTGAGGGGGAAACGTGGTTTCAAGGAGTTTCTGTGGGAATAGTAACATGGTGTGGGTGTTTCTCTGTGTTTATTTACATTTTATGAAAACAGGTTGATGAGTCCACTGCCATTGTGTTCTTAAGGATGCTTGTAGTGGAGTGTTTGTAGCTCTTATTCATCTTTTAGCCTGTACTTTCACAAACACCTTCATTACATTCCACTTCTCTCGTGAGGTTATGCCCTCTGGAAAATTGCTACCGCTTGGAAATTCTTCACAGAAATATGTGCAGCCTATATAAAACTTGTCGATTACTGACACAACAATGGAGCCGAGGAGCGTAACAACATGGTGTTTCTCTGATGGGCCGCTTATGACCTTGAAAATATGAAACAGGAAGAGCATTGCAGAAATCACACGGGCGCCCATTGATATGTGGGCCCGTACGCACGCTCGCTGCAGTCAGTCACGGGAAGGCCTTGTAATTACTATTACAATTGGAGTGACACTCTTGGCGCTGTTGTGCGATTATCTTGTCGACGAAAGACTATTATGAATGGTGTGTAAGAGCTTATGGATATGAATGTTGAATGGATCGGCGAGGGTAAAACATAAATGAGAAGGTGCGTGCTACATGACCTTCCTCTCCTATCCATGTTGAATGAAAAATGTATCTATGGTCCACATGTGTAGGGCGCTTCAGGAGCACTGTGTGTGACTCACTCTAGCTGATTAAGATGACTCGGGAGTCATCACTCTGAAGCGCCAGATATCCAGCAATCTGTCATAACCAGAAGAGATTCACAGGTCCAGCTACTGTTGGAGTCTGAATTTGGTTTTCTGAAGTTCTGAATCTGAACCCGATCGTAGCCACAAAGAACTGAGCTAATGTCCGGCAGAAATCCATCTGTGCACATGGGGCGAGCTCGCCAAGAATCTAGACGACGAGACGGATTCCTAAACGTCTTGGCTTTGTCGTCTCCTCGTGTGGCTGATAACTGTCTAAGCTTCAATTTGAGGGAGTTTTGGCTGGAGGAGTCGAGTAAATCTGGCAGAGAAGCCTTTTCCTGATATTAAGTCAAAACGTTTGAAGTGGCGGCTGATGAATGCCGCCGCCCCTTTGATATCTATTGTCAGCGCCGCGCTCTCCTCTCGTCTTATTGTTAATGAGGTTTCAGCTGTGACTCAGTTTGCCTCTAAATGACTCAGTGAGATGTCGCGCGTGCACTGGAGCGGCGTGCAGAGAACATCGCCGGTATAGAGAGAGCGCGAGAATATGAGTCGATGATTCATTAGCCATCTGAAATCATCTAGCGGTGGAGTTTTGCGATGGTCGATTTGTTGAGCGTGATTTTGACACTTTTTTTTTTTTTCGTTCCAGCTTCGAGTTGAACTTCATCTTCGGTAAACGACACACGGAAAGCTGCAGGAGATTGTGGAAATATGAGAGCGAGTACATCATGCAGTACATCATGCACTACATCATGTCTGGGGTTGATTATTTCTGCATTCTGACAGGAAAGACGTCCTTCATGCTTTTAACACTTTGAGGAAATGGCTGATGGCTCGATATCGCCGCTGTCACAGCTTATTAATTACTTATTGAGCGTCGCAGGCACGCGCGGCAAACAAACTAGATACTGAATTTAATTTACTGGCTTGAACCCGGGGCTGTCGGAGATTAATGAGCAGCTAAACTGTTAATAAATAATGAATGGAGCAGATAGTTTTCTCCCCCATACAGTTTATCCATTAAGCGAGTGCACCGGTAGTCGTTCGCAGGGATGCGCACCATTAGTAACGAGGCCAAAATGAAGAGCCATCAAAACCAAACCTGGATATTTCCCTAAATGTAGTTACTTAGCTTTAGTAAAACTCACTGATGGATTAAAGCCCAGACCTCCTTGGGGATCAGTTTGTTTATTTATTGATAAGCAGGTATCTCAGCTGATCAGTCAGCCATGGTAGCTTAACCCACCACACTATCCCAGAAAACTGTCCACATGTCTCTACCATATATGAATGCTCCTCCATACGTCCAGAAGCGTTGCAGCATATGAGATCAAAGACGACATTAAGATGGTGGTAAAGACCCTGCTCGTCTTGTTTTGTTGTTGTTTAGCTGCTTATCTGGAGCAGGATATCGTGAACACTGCTCTGTTTTAGTTTGCTATCGAAAAACGGAACACACGTAATTTCAAAGACATTTACCGGCTTAAATGAATGGACTGAAACTGATGAAAGTTTGTGGAGACGTGGGATTTGGCTCGGGGAGGAGTTGATTAGATTCCGAGGCAGATGAGATCACTTTCTCTAACATTACTGTGGGTTTTCCTGGCTCTTTGGAGGCAGAGAGGGCAGACTAAAGCGCCCCTAACTCTACACTTTCTTCAGTCAGCATTCATGGTCTTAATAAAGGAACCGGACAGGGTTGAGGAACACTTTCACACATTGTGGTGTAGGTTATCACATCGACATTTGAAGCTGCAAACTTCGCCTCGTCTCTCCTTCGGCCATTTGTGGGTCATCTGCTCGTTCGAAGACCACATTGCACCAATAGTTTCTTGTTTTTTCACTGTCAAAGAATTCCTTATGCATTCAAAAACCCTGATTACTATGTGAGATAATGTTTGTCAGTTTCTTGATGCTTATAGTGAAGCTTTTGCTGCATCGTACCTGTGTGCTTGATCTTCCATGTCCAGTGTGCTGCTGCATAACTAATGGAAAGTGACTGCATTCCCTGAAACGACCTAAAACTAAAGAAGAAATGTTTTGAAGGAAGCACTGCAGCATGTTTTGTGACTGAATGTTTACATCTCTGCAGCGACTCGGCTCCCTGAATGGCAGAACAGCTTCTTTTTTGGGTTTGAACGGCGCTCTGGTGCCTTATTCATTCGCTTACCTGGTGCATAAAGTAAACAAACCGAGTGCAAGTGAATACGGCACTGGAGTGCAATTAAGACAAATCTACTTTCAACACATTACATTCAAAGGTAACAACATTTAAAATCTGAATATGATTTGGAATACATGTTGAGGAATAATGGAGCAGTGATATGTGATGTCAGCGCAGCCCGGCGGTGAGAGCTACAAATTAAACTTAACTATAATTAAACCAAAAGTGGATTTACATCATCAGAAAAGTGAAATTAGAACTGTCGGGCCTTGGCAGCAATCTGCTGCGTGAGCGCCGTTAATGGAGTATTAATTAGCGAGTGAGATGTAAGCAACACTTTCGTCTGCATCCGAGCATGTTGCTGTGTGTGTTTTGTGTGTGTGTAAAGAGAGAGAGATTAAATCAGGCAGTGATGAAAATATGTTTAATTGATTAATCAAGGAGTGGTCGGTGTACGACAGACCTTGTTTTTGTTCGCATTTTTATGACCTTTCTGTACGATTTTTGTCTTCTGTTGCTTCCTTCCTGTTTTGCTTTCGTAATTACTTACTAAAAATTGAGCCACATGTCTCCTGTGAGTGACCGCTGCAATTTCCTCTCCGTATACATGCAAGCATGGAATCCCAGAGCAGGAAGGCACACACACAACCCCTATCCCATAAGTGATTACGAGGTTGGGGAAGGTGGAGAAGATGAGTGTCTTGTCTCTCTTCCAACTTCTTTCCAGGCAAACGATCGATGATGACGAAACGATTGGGTTACAATCATTTAGCTTTTTTTCCCTTCCCGGCTCTGGCTTTGACGCCGTCCACTTCCGGGCGAGGCCTTACGGGACGGGGGAGGAATTGAATTAGCTTAACTCACAAGGGGAGAATGGCACAGGAGAGCTTTGCTTATTGAATAAAGCAGCTTTCATTCACTCCCTCTATTGCCCAGCTTCATCGCTTCCTTTTTTCGGTTTTTTTCCCCCCTGCGTGCATTAAATGTCTGGCTTCTAGGAGATGAGGTGAAGAGAGAGAGAGGCGTGCAAACAGCGTGCTACTTTCGCTAAATCGCCTTTGTTGTCTGCAGATTGTCTGAGGAAGTGTAAAATATAGTCTTTCAAGGATTTCATGGATATTCCAAGCAATTTTCCCCTAAAAACGGCTTGCAGAGTTAATTCAGTTCAATACAAGTGAACTGAGTAATTATAAGACAAACTTTTAAAACAAACTAAACCTTCAGCTGCTTCATTAATCACAGAGGTGTGACTGTATCGTTTCTACAGGTTTCTTGTTTGTAGAAAGCTAATTAACAGGAATGATTCCACAGCGGATTTAATATGTACTTTATTTGGATATGAAGCCGCACATTTGCATTTGTAAAAAGTTAGTTCTTCCTTATTTGTGTAATTAAGAAATTCATAAACCAATTTGGCTGCTGTTTTTGTCCATTTAAATATTCTGCTCTTTAGTCTCCCGTCAGAGTCGACAGTAGCGTTGTTTCGGAATAGCTCCAAACTTTTAGGCATCTGTTTCCAATGCTACTCCTGCGTGCCATGTTCACACCCCAGTGTCTCCTTCTGTGTCCGGTGACGGCAGCGTCTGTTAAAATCTTGGTCTTCAGGGTAAACGGAGAACCGGGTGACTCCAGCAGAAATCTGCGGGTGTTTTTATCTATGTATGAATTACCGCCACTGTCGTTTATCTCCATTTGTAGTCGCCTCTTTGGTCTCGTGTGCGTGGACGCGTTGGCATCCCCCTCGACTGCGGCAGAATGAGTCCTGAAAGAGAAGCCTTTGCTCTTTGCTTCTCAGGAAACAGACATCAAAGCCCCGGCGTTTACTATTGATATTTCAGAGATGAAATGAAATTCTTTTATCTGATCTTACCGTAGCTGTTCTGGGACAAATGTTTTTGTGATGAGGCATCGTCTCGTCGCTGCCTGGTTATACACAAGACAAAAAGATGAAAGCAGATAAAACACACTCCCAGCAGATTTAGCTGTTTTTTTCCCACCGATGTAATCATTATATTTGAAATGGAAGTGTAAAAATAGTTATGTATGTATGTTTTGTGGCAATATTGCAGATGTCACGTTGAAAAAGTGGTGTAATGCTTGTAAGAGGCAAACATGAAGTAGATTAGGTCCCACTTAGCTCTGGCTATGGTCAGCAAACCGCAGCCCTCTTCAGTGCTGCCAGTCGCTAGTTAGGTTGGTAAAACACAAACAAGGGGGAGTCTGTTCAGAAACAGAAGCCCAAGGTGGAGCGGGCCATGTCGTTGTCGATGCTATTTGGCCTCCCAGACTCCCCTCACCATGTTGAAACCGTCTGTCTGTACCTGTGACCCCCACACACTAGCCTGGCAGGGGTGACGGATGACGTTGCCCAGGTCACACATTCAGTAATGTATGGTTTAGTTTACGATGCCACCGTTGTTGCTAATCACATAGTGATTTGTGGTTCTGGAGGTGTCCAGATTAGATGCCGGAACCTCCTCAACTTACTTGTTAAGAAGAATTAGCAGTGGTTCTACGCTGAGCTCCTGACCCTGACCATAGCTGAGAGTTACAACAACAACCACCGCAAACAAACACCACGGTTCACCACAAGGGGGAATCGCTGCATCAGTTTCCACTCATGTCTCATGCTCTTGGCAGGGGAGGGGAAGGAGAAAGTTGGATTAAATTTATCCCTATGATTCCACACCCACTCCACAGTCACACAGACTGCTGCTTTAGCGTAACTTTTATGTCCATGCTCTTAACTTTAAAAGCAATGCAGCAAGCAGCGGTTTGAGTAAAACGTCAAGATACATTTTGCGATCTGTCTGCGATCCACGTCTGCTTGTGCTGGCGGGCGTCATGTACGTGTGGATGTATACACCACACCTTTGTGTGTGTGTGTGTGTAGGGGGGGCACTGCGTCCAGATCCTCCAGTCTGTGCAGGTAATGAAGATCAATGAGAGGAAAGGTGTAGGCAGGCTGAGATCCAGGTACTGTCTCCCGTTTCAGGCCAAAGCCCTATCGATCCTCCCCGCGCTCCACTCTGCAGGCATCTGATAAAGGGCCTCCACACACACACAGGCTCACTCATGTGTAGTATCAAACAAGCACACGCAGAGTAGCCGAGCTTAGTCTCTAATGCTAGGAAAGGAGTTAAGCCCCCCTTCTCTCTTTTCCAGTTCTTCTAGTTTTATAGCGCCTGAAAACATCTCAAGAGCAAATGCACAGCTCACATTTCATCATTGTCAAATAATGGCTGTTCTAAGTGCAGCTATTTCTCTCGCTGCAAATTGTTGGTACTTTGGACCTTCGAGTGTCCCTCGCAAGCGTCAATGTCGCAACCCCGGGGTCGTACGGTAAACATCCGATGCCCTCTCAAATGATGTGAAAATGGACTTCAGAGAAGGTGGCGCCTACAGCGTTCTATCTTGCAGCAACAACGTTTTGACCCTCAAGTGTGAAGCTAATAGAGACAGAATATACCCAAGGGAAGAGAATATGATGTGAACATCTTTGGAGAGGTCGTGGTTTGTCCACTTTCTGCGCTTTCGTCTACGTTAGCATCACATCCTGGCGACAAGCGCATTCACATGTTAGAATCCACCTCTCAAACATCTCCGAAACATCTTTAGATATCATCACCAAAAGATCACTTCCCTTTTCCTTTTTAACTCCTTCTTTTTGTTTTTACGTACCCAAGATCCGTCTCAATAAAAATCAAACATCTCATAGGTGTTAATTGTGTCGACTTTCCCCGAGCTGTGATTTCTAAGTGAAATACAGTTGAAGAGAGATTAGATAAGCGTTCTCAAGACAAATTGCTTTTTTTTTTTTGCAACCACTTATTTTGTGTTAGGCAATTAAAAAGAACTGCGAGTGCCAGAGATGCGTCCAGTGCTGCTGTTTCATTTAAATGATCTGCGTCCTCCAACAGTCTCATCAAACTTCTTTGATTGGACCGGCAATTTTTGAACAACTTGCAAAGTGATTCCATTTATTTCTCGCTTTTTATCCTCGAAAATACAAGGAACCGTTGTAGTTTTTGAGCCTGAGGTAACTCTAAAGGTATTTTCAGAACGGACATCGTGAAGTAACGTTCCAGTTGTGCTCCAACGAACAGGGAGGACCGCAGGTGTGAAGACGCTCCTGAGGATCTAGGAGATTGAAAGTAGTTCCACTGCCGATGCACCCCAGAAAATAATCCAGCCGTTATCTCTTGTATTTTACTCCACGTAAGGAGAACGTGGAGAAGATAAAAAATAGGATTCTATGTCTCGGCTTTTCGTGATGCATCCGAGGAAAGGTGAAGACATGGAGACATCCCGAGCTGTGAACCTTTATTTAATGTCTCATGCTTGTGTGGGCAGAGATGGGACAAATTATATTTAACTCTCAAAGAAAGAAAGACAGAAAGTAAGGTGGAAAGACAGAAAGTGAAAACAGATAGAAAGTGAAAGAATCAAAGCAAAAAAATAGAGGCAGAAGGACATAAAAGCAAGTGGATATGTAAAAAGAGAACTAGACGATGGTGGAAAGAAAAATAGATGAGCAGAGCGGAAGAGAGGCTGGAAGGCGGGGGGCTGCTGGTCATTTGTGTGTAAATAAATGTGCATGTGATCTCATGTCACTGCACTTTATCTGCTCAGCTACACACTGAAGTTTAACACACTTCTGATGCATCACTACCTACACACACACACATACACACACTCTATCTCTCTCTCTCTCTCTCTCTCTCCGACCCTGGAGTGTGTGTCTGTGTATATTACTCTGCGTGTGTGTGTATGTGAGCGAGATGTGGAAATGTGTGTGTAGCTGACAATCAGCGGTGCTGCTCATAAATCGCGGGCATGCTGTTGGATGGATGCTTCTGGTGTAACAGCACATCACACACACAGACACAGACACACACACACACCTGGGAAGCTCACATGTAGCTCTTCTATTAACCTCAATGAAGTCTGTACCTCTGTGTGAGGCACATACACAGGTACAGACTGGAAAAAATGATAAGTCAAAGTGATTCCTCCCGTCACAGTGTATCCATTCTGACTGTTGCTGTTTTAGCACAAGAAAGCAAAAAGTCTTTAACACAAACGACCTTGATTTAATTAGTGTCATCGCCTCTCGCACAGCACATAACTCACAGCCACCTGCTTTATTAAACTTCATTAAAGTCATAATGATTTCTGGGAGAAATGTTTCAAACCTTGAACTAGTGTGTGTGTGTGTGTGCTCAGACATATCAAAGGCTGTTGCATCACTTGGCTGCTTGCAGTGTGGCTGCTGGTCGGACTAAAGGCTGCATAAGTGAGCGAAACTCGTGAAAGCCCTGAAGGATCTGAAACGTTCAAGCTTTGTTGGTTTTTATCTGACTACAGCTACATTTCACATTGTTTATCGTGCGTGTGTGTGACTCTCTGCACAACATCGGGAAAAGCTCTGCAATATTGAAGGTTTTTGTGGTGAAATCGCGATATGTTCCAGTTGTGAAGCGTTTTGTCAGTTGCGTCCTCCTGATGTTTGATGTGCTCGTCTTTGAAGTCTCTCCTCACTGCATCACCTGTCTCATCCTTTACCGTGTTCTTCATCATACTTCACCCACTTTGGCTCGCTAACACAAAATGATTGCACACGAGGCACCCGCGCTTCGTTTTTTTTGCTCAAGTAGTGAATCGACCAATTTATTCGCGAGATGCCGAACAAACCGACATCCTCGTCTCTGTCTTAAAGGCGTTTGTCGTCTAATCGACAACAAACTCTGTCGTACATCACTTGCCTGCTAATTCAGTTGATTTTAGGCGAGTTGATGTTAAATAAGGCTACACATGTTTGCTTGCTCGTGGGCTCCGTGGTGTAAAGAGCAAACGTTGAGGCGTTCATGCTTGATTTGCCACCGAGGGACGGCTCACGTCTTTGATGTAACAGACAAGTGCGACACAAACAAGCCTCCAATTTATTCACAGACAGGGATCCTCTGAGGGACACGGTGAACTTTTGATTGACGCCCGTCCTGCAGCCGGCGATGTTCCACAGTGGCGCTGCACTGAGCAAGCGAGTCGCTGCTGCTGCCGCCGTCGCCCGGCTCAGTGAAGCCTGGCGACGGCGCTCGGATTCCCCCTCCTTCCATCGGAGGACTCGGCTCTGTGTTCAGCGCTTTTCTAGGTCAGGCTGTCGCTCGCACTGCTGCAGTACACACACACACACACACACACACACACACACACACACACACACACACACACACACACACACACACACACACACACACACACACACACACACATTCAAGGGCCGGATGCAATCGTGTAACACACACTTAAACGTAGATGATTGTGCACACACAGGCGCAGAGACATGATGGAACAAAAACATTCTCATGCGTTCACGTCTGCAGGAAGAATCAGAGCAGTTTCTCATTTGCCCCTTTTTAGAGACAAAGACGGTCACAGTGTTTTTGAATAATCTTCGAGCGAAGTGTACAAGCAAAGAAAATGTCATAAAGCATAATTGATTATAGGTCCAATCCAAAGACCCCATCTGACCTGATTTATAGCTTTAATTTCAGCTTCTTGCCTCAGTTGCAATAAGAAAGTCACACACCGATCAGCACATATATTCGTACATACATGCATATACAGAACTATAAATGTATACACTCCGAGCAGGCGTGCAAGCTCATGCAGAGGTCAGGTTGAAGTTCCGAGAGCGCTGAAATGAGCAGCGTGGTCTGTTTGTTGCTTATGGTCAACTTCAGATAACAAAGTGGTCCAAGAGCGTAAACGGTGTCCGGCAAACCACAAACAAACCATCGACTCCCGAGGACCCAATTCTCTAAACAAATGACATCACACTATTCGTTTCAAACGGTGCGTTCCGAAACAGCTCAGAGGCACGAGCGAGGAAATAGCTTCTGCACTAAGGAGACGAAGGAGCCAGAAATGGGATGGAACCTCTGTGGTTTGAAGAGGAGAAAGGAAAAGAAGCAGCGCTGGTGTTTGGTGGCGCGCCGAAGCAGCTCGGCGGAATGCATATGAATGAAGAGGAGATCAGCATCACCAAGAGATGAGAGAAGGCCTCAGATGAGCCAACACAGTCTGCAAATAAATGAGGAGGGGCTGTGGTGGGGGGAACCTAACAAACAAGCCAAAAACTTGGAATAATGAGCATTCCCCCGACTGGTTTGATTGCATAACTCATCAACTTCCACCATGTTTTCTGTTTTAGCGGCGTCCCATGAGCGCTCGCCTCGCAAAGTTTGGAAGAGGAAGTTTGGAACGGAGAAGGACAGGCACACGACTCGACTTTAGAGTGTCGTCACGAGAGCGCAGTCCGTCGCAGTCAGAAAGGTGGGCTTGGAGAGTTATTCAAACGCACATTTTGTCACGACCTCACCAGTGAGATCCTCCTCCAGACTGTGATGAGGCTTAGCTAGTCCCTCTGAGCCAAGTCCCTTCACTAGGTTTACCGTGTGGCTTGTCTCTACGCTCCTGGATACCTGTACCTGTTACAGGCATGAGATTTGCGTGTGTGTGTGTGTTTGTGTGTGTGTGTGCGTGGGGATGTGGGTCGTCCTTTTCCGCCACAGAGACCTGAGGCGAAGTTGCGCAACATGCCGTGAAATGACTTTATTGCGTTTTCACATTAAAAGCACTGATAGAATACATTTCTAACAAAAAGGGCCACAGTGCCCCGGGGGGAGCGCCAGTCGTGTGTGTGCGTGTGTGTGTGAGTGAAAGAGGGCTAGTGTGGAAAAGTGCAGAGCGACAGGCTAATCGAAATGGCTTGCAAACCAAATGAAACATGTTTAATGTGAAAGTATCTCATTAGAAAATATACTTGCGTGAAAGTCTTTTAGCTACTGATGATCACTTAAAGTAGAGATAGCTGTAGTGAAATGTTGAAAGTAAAAGTAATATTTCCATTTTGTTGTTGAACCATAACAATTTCAACAGCAACCTAAATACTCTGTTGCTCTTAAACAGATATTAATTCGCTTAAGTACAGATTCTCCCAAGTTATGCCTACCTAAGCAGTGTAATGAAGTACTTTCTTACTTTGTTACTTTACAGGAGGTTGCGACGGCTGTAATTAGACGGCTAACGCAGCCCAGATGGGGTTAATGGAGCCTTTAATTGCACGTTTGAGCCTAATAAGGCTGTTTAATATTACCGCTTGATCTCATAGCGGCCATCCGGAAGCCCCCGCCTTCATTTGTGAGACATTTCAGAGATTTGCCAGCCGGCGTTTGCAATGTTTCTGTGGAGGCTTCGCTGCCCTGTCAACGTCTGATGACTTTATCTTGATTCACTCGGACTGCATAAATCGGACGGCCCTGATTGGTTCATGTTAGCTGAACCCTTTTTCAGTCTTTCCCATATGTGTGTATTGCGTGTTGCTCGAGGGGAGGCAAGTTTAAGCTGAACCTCACACTCTAAATTCAGCTGCTGGAAATTTCTACTACAAAAACGTGTTCAACTCCTTATAACTTCACAAACAATACACACATAAAAACATGGGAAGTCTTTCAGAATATTTAATTTGTTAAACACGTGTAGTTTTTGCTCTTGCTGCTTTTTAACTTGTCCTCTTCAAATTACCGGTTCTTCATTTTCTGGGCTTTTTGGACTCTATGTTCCCTCGCAGTCCAACTCGTTTTTCAGATAGCAGCTAGTTTTTGCGTGAAAGCAAGTTGTTCCATTGTTCTTCTTGTTTCAGCCCATCACTGAAACACAAGGGGAATGGGACGCACTGATTTCAGACAAGCACTTAATTCCCTAGCAATGTGTGTAAAGTGACTCAAGCTGAACCCCAAAGGCCTGGGCGGGGGCAGTGTCTAACGCTGTCATGACATAGCACCTAGCAACAACATCACAGGGGAGAGAGAGAAAGACATGACGGGTTATTAATGTTCAATGTTGTGATCATTACTTGCACTAAGCACTTGCACATGGGAGAAAGGTATGAAGTCGTGTTAGTTAGTGTGTGTGTGTGTGTGTGTGTGTGTGTGCGTGTGTTCACAGACCAAAGGGCTATTCTTGGCAGTACTACTGAAGAGCAGGGTCATGTGAAGCAGCTGTAGGTGTGATCAGAGAAATTGCCAGAGGCTAAACACACACACTAGCTCTCGCTCAAACGAGGCGAGAAAACATCACAAAATTGTTCGGATGGAACCAAAAATGTTTCCTGTCCCCATTTTTCCCTCGTCTGACCTCGGTGTCTCTCTGCTTTCGCGTCGGTTGGGTTCCAGTTGCGCTGCATATTCCCTAAAACTCACTCACTGCAAATTCACTTACTCTTTAGGTCATCAAATGTCAACTCGAGCGAACGCTGCTTCCGTTTATTTTTGTGGTGTGTGGTTGGTTGTGAGTGGTTTTGTCACACAATTTTCAATTTGCGTCTTCACAATGCACGCAAGTGATGCTGTAGAATCTTGCTTCTGTACTCGTATGTGCTGCTGTCTGGTTAGTGTCACAGATCCTCCAAGTTTGACCCCTCTGCAGTATGAAACGACACGATTTGGGCGCCAACCAAAAACAACAACAGGTTTTTCTGCGATCTTTACAGCACACTGAATGGTAGAACTTCGAGGAGGCGGTTAGGGTCTTTGCATTAGACCCCATGTCCTTTTATCAGCTCTGCATTTCCAGAGAGCTTTGTTCTCACGCCGCCGGCCCTGGCAGAACGCTGCACTATATACATTCTGTGCATTGATCCAACATTGATCCAGAAGTGAATTAGTTCAAATTGCTGAACAGCGATTCGAGCACTTTGCAAACTCAATCGCTCGTAAAAACTGAGTGGGCACTTTCGGGGGGGTTTCGGTTTCGGACGGCTGCTCGTCTTGGAGGAGGTGACACAAAGGAAACGCTGTAAACACTCGTGGCCATGCAGGAATGCACAACAACAGAGGAGATTCGTCCGACCGAATGAGCGTTTAACTGTTGAGGTGACCCGTGCAGACGCTTGTTAGTCGTAAATTTTACAGCGCTGAACTTTACTTTTATGTAAGTCGTTTTCCCGTCGCAGGCGGTCGGCTTCCGCAGCGCTCCTCGCCGCCGTTTGTATCGGTTTGATCGGAGCGCTTATGTCACCGAGCCAATCTCGCTTTCGTACAGAGAACAAGCAAAGGGAAGGAAATGACGCCGTAAAAGACGAAAGAAACAGTGCAGTTTGATGCTTGTGAAGGAAACTGCACTGTTTGAACCGTGTGCATATGTGTGTGCGTTTTATGGAATAATATTATAAACCCCAAATGCTACCGTGACCAACATACGTGGGCGGGGTATTAACTTTTTATAATGTCAGAGCGTAAGACATATTTGGCTAAATACTAAACTGCAGGAAGCACGATGACCTTTTCCATACAAACTATTTTTAATTATAACTCAGGTGCCCTTTATTCAATTATTGTACTTGCAGGACAACTTGACCTTTGACCCACTAACGCACACACGGTTATATGCGACCTTACAGTTTTCCAAAATTCACACTAATACTACTAAATACTTAAAACATTAAGTCAATGGACAGAACACACAGGTCGGTATTTGTAACAGTCAGCAGTAAGCAGTGAGAGAGCATTAGCGTGACATTATTAGCATATTCACAACAGTTACCTTCAGCTTTATTTGTTTGCTGAATTAACTAGCGTTTATCGTTTTAACACCTTTGCTGCTTCATGTTTCATCAAGGTCGCCGCCACTGTACAACCTGCTTATACAAACATCACTGAAACACGGCCGCGATGATGAAGTTTATCCCTTTGTAAACATCAAGGACCGCCGTGATGCATAGGATTACTTCAGTGGGTCTGTGTGCGTGTGTGTTTGTGGGGGGACAGGTGTGTGTCGGCCCAGCAGCAGTTGGGGACGAAAGCTTTATGATATGGATGTTTTATTGAATCGGGATTATATCGATAGTGACCACGGGCATTGGCATTCTGTCTCTGAGAGAGAGAGAGAGAGAGAGAGAAAGGGGGAGAGAGAGAGAGAGGATGACAGACGATGGCGAGATGGTGTTAGATATGTATGTATGTATGTTATTTTCTGGTGATTTAACCCTCTAGGGGAGTGTGTCGTTCATCAGTGAAGTGCTAATTAGATGCAGCAGTGGAGCGTGGGACAGAGTGAGTGGACAGTTACCACAGTGAGAGATAATTTCACACCTCGCGCTCTGATAACGCCCGCTGGAGGCTCCGCTAGAACCAAGGCCTGCTGGGTAATCTCACTCACCAAGCACTCCCAGCTCCAGTCACTCCCTCAAAGCATGGGAATGGGAATGACTGGGGATTTGGAAAATAGCCGTCGTACCAAACAGGTGTTTTAGACAGTAGAGGGGGTTAGAATCGTTCACATTGGGGTTCTGAACAGTTATTGATGTGAGGGTTGTGAATTGACTGTGGCTTGGTTTCAAAGCTGCTCAGTGTTTGTGTGTTCTGATAGAGGGATGATCCTCACATACACACACAGAAAATTGATTAAGACTTGTCCAGAAAATTGTCATATTAACCTTTCACATATCATACATGTTAATCCTCAGTTTGCGCTTAACCTTAACCCTAAACTAAAGCTGTAAAACACTCTTTGTACACGTATTTGTGTCTAATTACTTCCGTGTAACTCTTGCTGATCCTTTTGTAATCTCTTTCCATAGTCGGCCGACCTGTGCTGGAGGAGGACACGGCGCCATCGACCCCGACGCTGCGTAGAGGTCAGAGCTTTTAATTATACTTATATACACACACACACACACACACACAAACACGTGTACACGGCGGCTGTGGCCCACTGGTGGATGATATGTGGGCAACATAGCCCACGTAGCAAATGTTGCTTCCACTTCCTGGGGGTCTTTCCACCCTCGCAGCCCTTCATCTTACTCTTCCTCAGAGACTTTGCAGGGCTCTGGTATGCAGATGTCGGCGTCTTTGAAAGAGCAGAAAACCCAGCAGATCGTCAAGTTGTTAACGTGTCGGGAATTTTTTGTCACTAATTAAATTAAGATGGCACACAAACACAGCAAACGCTCAGATTACAGATATTCACACAGATAACGCCAAAATCCCTTTATATCAACTGGGGGGGAAACCAGATCGCATTAACAATCCAATTAATCACATCGGCTTTTCTGGCTTCTCGTTCCTCTCGTTTGCTGCTCAACCCTCCGCTCCTCTGGCGGCTTGTTTACGTCGTCTCGTGCTCTCTCTCTCCTTTTTCCCACCGACTCTCTCAGGTCCATCCTTTTTTCCAAACCTTTTCCTCTCCAAAACTGATGCAAATACGGTTTTAAACCAAACTATTGACTGAAGCTTTGCTGAGGACTGCAAACAAGCTTTTGAGCCCGGAGACCTTGTGCTACAAGAATTTGAAGTGAAGGACGACATCAGCTGCTTCCTGTATGAAAAGCGAAATAATCCAAGTGTTGAATTAATAATGAAAAACTTAAAGCACCTTGTTGGTGCTTCAGGACCTTCCATTGCTTTCACAGAGATCTGAATGAAAGCCATGTGTCTTGTCAAGAATGTCATTAAAACGTTGCTGTATGTAGGACGGCTATACAATGGAGTGTTCATATTACCATTCGACAAGGTTATTCACTGAAAGAGGGCCGAGAATTATTAGGGTAATATCCTGGAAGCATGTAGTGCTCAGCGGTACACAAAGCGGCACGGGAAAGTCCGTAGATCAGCGGTCGCGTTGAAAGCAACAAGGTCAGAACGGCATCGATCAAATAGAACTACTTCCTCCATTTTAGCTCATCTTTAAGTCTTAGAAATTCAGTTTGTCGGTGCTAGTGAGTGAGTAGAAACGAGAACATGTCTGAGAGATACGAGTAGTTTGTGGCTGACACGGAGATCTCGCGTGACTTGGGAATGACCCGCGACATCTTTGCT
Organism: Genypterus blacodes; assembly: GCF_046128005.1. Taxonomy (NCBI): domain Eukaryota; kingdom Metazoa; phylum Chordata; class Actinopteri; order Ophidiiformes; family Ophidiidae; genus Genypterus; species Genypterus blacodes. The sequence continues at coordinate 734,808 of NW_027466861.1, forward strand.
TTATGTGGTCGTGTCACGTGTGGGGGGGGGAAAATGTCAAAGCCGACACCTGAAGCTCCTTTGCTCAAGTGAAACGGCAATTGCAGAGAGGCTTTGCAGATAAAGTTATCCATTATTCACAAGTGTGTTGTTTGGGAGCATCTGTCCAAGTCGTCAGCTGCTGATTACAGTTGTGTGATCAGTCCTGTGTGTTGTTCCCGCTCCAGCCTGTCAATTAAAACCTCGGCTGTGTACACACAGGATGCAGCGACGATTATCAAGACAGCTGCTGAATGTAGAGAACGTGTCGTCGCAAAAATTAAGACAGAATTGCACTTTCAAGGTGATCCGAAACCACAAACTTGCTTTTAAAGTCACCAATACACGTTTTTTTTCCAAGTACTTGGAGTTTTTAACAAGTCGCGGAAAGCATTTGAAGGAAACACGCGCAGTCGTAATATAGAACAGGTGCAAATTCATAAATGGGAGCCAGGATTTGATGACGGTGACAGAACAAGTCCTCCTGTCTGGTGGCATCAGAGGGCTGCACACGGAAAAGCAGCTAATAAGAGTAAAATACAAAAGCACGGAGCGGAACAACAGGAGCTGAGACTTTTAGGGGGAGCAGAGGACAGATGGCAGAGGAGAAAAGGAGAGTTTAAGGAAATGGGAAGCACAAAATGGAAAGAGAGGAAAGAGACAAAGCTGTACAAAGACTGAAAAGAATAGGAGAGAGGAGTGAGGAAGTCGGGACGAGAGGTGCGGAAGCTGAGGGGAGGAATTTGTCCAAATTGACTTTGCAGGATTAAGAGACCTTGAGGAATGGAAAAGATTAAGAGGTGCAGATATTTCAATCATTGATGGAATTATCCTTTAGCAAACAAGCTTTGTTTACTAGGTATAATCTTTTTTATCTCGTTATTTCGGGAAAACAACAAAACAATAAAGATATTACAAGCAACAACAACAAGTGTCTCTCAGTACAAAACATCCCACAGAAGGAGACTCTGCAGGGAGGCTGTCTGTCGATCAGAAGGCAGCAAATGACAAGGAGCCACTTAAAAGAAGGGCAGAAATCAAGAATTGGGTTGGACCACAGAAGACGGTAGTGAAAATAAATCAAAAACAACGAGGAGGAGGTCGGAAACAGAAAACGAGTGCCGAGAATGTGCTGACCTCAGAGAAAGATTGTTCCATAAGAGACCGAAACGTATGGATGAGCGGAATGTGAAGGTCATTCCATATAGTTCAGCACTTCTGCTTTTAGATTCTGGCTGCAAAAATACCAGGAACGTCAACTGGGGAAGAGGAGGGTCACAGGAGTAGAGATATGCAAAGTGGGGTGCTGTCAAAGCGGTCAGTGAGAGCCATTTGTCCCAGCGAACGACCTCGTCACACCTCCGGGTCAAAGCACTGTGGATTCACGTCTGTCCTCTGAAAGTGGACCGCAAATGGACTGTAATTAGAAAGACGTATCACAAATTTTATTGTCCGTCTGCGGATCAAACTAGCAACTTCCTCCCCTTCAGTATATCCTGGTTCCGCCCCGTGATCTCTTACCAGGGCAGGAACACGTTCTGTTGAGGCAGCTAGGCGGCTAAACTTGAGCGTTGTGACACAAATCTTCACTTTTGTTTCAAGAAGTACTGAACAATCCTCACGGTGATTGTTCCAGATGTATTACTGCAGTGGTCCTGAAAGATAGAAAGATAGATAAATAAAAAGAAACAAACAAATACAATCTTTGTATTGCATGCAGTGCTGACTGGCAGAATGAACTCTGTAGAAGAAGAAATGTGCGGCACAGTGTAAAAGTAGCATTTTACCCTCTGGGCTTAAGTGGTTAAGCCGATTTTCTGCTCCTTTCCTGTGCTGAATATGTTTACCAGCTGTGGAAGCCTCGTGCTGCGTGTGTGCGTGTGTGTGTGTGTGTTTAGATAGGAGAGGGACTGAGAGATTTGTGAGGGGATTGTGCAGTCTGTCAATAAGGCCGTAGTGTAGCCTTGGCTTCCTCATTTCCTCCAGCATTGTGTCGTCTCGCATCCTCTTCAGAATCTATTCCAGCCGGCCTGACAGGCAGTGGTGATGCATTAACACGGAATTCTGCCGCCTCGGAGCACATCAGCGCTCAAAACAGAGTGTTAGACGTGAGAAATCGAGCGTCGAAAGAATAAACTCAACTACAGTGATCCCACAGTAAAGATGTGGTACATGCAGGATGTTTTCAGGTACAAATTTACCTCATAACACCACGTTTGAAGCTAAAGCAAACTGCTGCCATACAATTCAAACCAGTGCAGCCGAACATCCATCGTCTCCCCTCTGGACCTGCCTCCTTCCGATGCAAAAGCGTTGCTTGTGTTGCCAATTGCAACAAGCCATTAACCAGTGACGAAGAGGAGACGGGTCAACGAAGATTGCGGCGACCACACTTCTGCCCGGCATCAGGCCAGCGGGGAGTGAAGACCACAATGTGCAGAAAGCTGGATTAAGAAGTGGGAGGCAGCACTTTCACAAACAAACACCATTTGTCAGGAGGAATGCAGTTAATTAGGATGCAGCCTTGCAAGTTCCTACAGACCCCATAGGCCTCAGGGGTTAGCAGTCACAGACAATGGTGGCCTTTGGAGCAAGCATTGTTACTTAGCCGAATAAGTGGCAGGTGGGTTGTTCGCCTCAAAGGAAATTGGGCGTCTCTGTTAATATCGTGTGATGATGTGCAGCCTTGTTGTATCCGTCTGACTCCTGCACTTTATTGGTTTTCTTGTTTGTGTCTTGGTTGATGGGAAAACAGGAGGATGAGGGGCGAGGGAAAGCGGAGCAGAAGTAGGTTTTTGGAGATGGATGCAAAGCAATTATTTTGAGGAACGCAAACATGTTTTTCTGGATGAGTCACAGCCAGTGTTGCCCTCATAATCGTCAAATGCAAACCAAAACAAAGCACTCAGTCATTTGTTACAGTGAAACCTCATAGGACAACAGAAGACGCGCTGCAGAGGACAAATGAAAATAAGATGAAATATATTGAATTCGGATGATTTATACACCCGGTTGTTGTTTTTTTCTCACTGATTGCTCTCGATGTCGTCGCTAAAATTTGGGCTGGAAAGTAATGAAGCTTTCATATCCCGACTCTGAAGCTAGCACCCGGATATCACTCAGGAAAGCTGCATCAAATCACGTTTATCAGGACGACCTGGAGATTCAATCCAGTTCCTTCAAAGTTGTTTTGTTCTGTATCTTGAGACTGAAAATTCCCAACCGGTTCAGTCATAGTTGAATGCATTTGCTGATGCCATTGGCCAAACGCATGAGACCAAGAACCATGAACCTTCATGGTTCAGGGGTTGCTGCACATTGTCACTTCCTCCTCTCCTTGTTGCCTCCTCTGGCCTACAGCACCAATCACTGTCCAACCTAATTGGAGTTTTTCATTTTGCGTCAGAGTTTGACAGTATAAAACGATTTTGGTCCTGTGGTTGTCTTGTGTTCCTAGAAATCTATGATGGTTCTTCTTGCACTTTTTCTGCTGTGACCTCACCAAAAGTTGCCTCCTTTAGCATCAGCAACGTTCAGGGAAACTTTTCTGGCCATCCATCACCCAGGGAGCATTCGTTTCTGATCTGCCCTCCAGCGGCTATGTTGTACTTTTAATCCTTCCGGTACATGCAACGTACACAGGCGAGTATGTGAGCACGTACTAAGAGATTGAATTATGTAGCGGCCCTCAGACTAACGCGGCTCTAATGGCTGTGATGGACACTGTGTACGGTTGTTGAAGGTCGTGTCTGCCTCGACGCTGGCGTGGCATAAAAACTACCGGTGTTAGAAGCTGCTTGTGCACTCTCGTCACGCATCACCGTCGCCTTTACATGCGTTCTTGGCACAGCGCGGAGGAAATACTTGCATCCGTGCTTTACAACTCGACTCGGGCAACATTTTCCATCCAGCATCTGTAATCTGAATGGCGAAGCAGCTCTTTGATTTATCCTCGCGTCGCACAAAGGGCTCTTGGCAGCATCATGCACGAACAAAGGTGGGAATTATGTGAAATGTGATTCATGAGCGCAGAATGGACGGCTATAAAGGGATTCCAGTGATGACTGCTGAATGCGGCTCAATGGGCCTCAGGGGGAGGAAGTAAAGGGACATGAGGTAACACATCCGCAACTATTGCACTTGAACTTATCACAAAGACGCCACGCCAGCCCCGCTCCCGTTCTTCCAACGCCGCCTGTGTGTACAGGGGCCAAAGCGCAATCCGTCACCTGCGGGCGCGACAGCAACTTCTGCTTTTCACGGCCTCGCATCTGTTATGTAGATTAATTTTAATCGCCTGATAATCGAGACACGAGGGTATAGATCAGAGCGCCGCGGCGGAGCATCAGCAACTCTGGCCTGTGAGGAATTGTTTTATTTCCAGTCGTTTGAGTTCTTTGTCAGCATTCTTTTCTTATATTGTTTCTCTCTCTCTCTCTCTGCATCACAAACAAATATGAACATAATGAATGTGTGTATTACCGACTCAGCTGTGCCTCATCAACCGTGGCTCCATGTTAGGATGTCGGCACACGAGTAGTCTCTGGTATCAGGCGTTTGGGTTTGTGCGTTGTGATCGTTGAGAAGAGCCATCGGAGAACCAAAACCCCCGCCAAGGCCGAATCATTTTCCAAATTCAGCAGGTTATTGAAGAGATTTAACACAGATATCCCCCAAAGATCACAGGAGGCCTTGTGGGGAGGCGAGATTGGAAACAACGTGGGATCACTCATCAACACACTCCACAGATTGGGGCTGTGATGACGGATGAGCTCATACATCGCACACTCCACGCCACTGACAGCTGCCAGTGTGGCCGCTCAACTCCGACCCCCTCATGTGTGACGCACGCCGAGACTGGAGAACACATTTAAACATTCGTCGTGTGTGTGTGTGGGTGTTTTTAACGTCACTCACACACACACATGCACACACCTTCATGGGGGAGCATTTCCCAGCCCAGTGGACCTGTGAGTGGGTTGATAGTGTGCAGGGGGGCTCTGAGGGACCCTCTGGCACTGGCTAAAACGGATACGTTTAGCGTGAAAATGCCACATTGACCCCGTCCAGATGCTCCCATTACTCACATCAGCTGGCACCATCGTTTCCAGATTCCCCCTGTGGGTGTGTCACCTGCCTGTGTCGAAATGAAAGAGAGCTGCTGTGGTGCTAAGAAATCCGTACCTTTAAGACGTGCAACTCGATGTTTCCCCCTTTTAACCCGTGAGACCTTCCCTCACTGCCACACTGAGCTGCCGAAACAACAGTTTGTGTAACTTCATTGGTCTTCATAGAAGGGAGAGAGCGCGAGAGGGAGCGAGCGAGCGAGCGAGCAGGCACATGTCAGGGGAAATTAAGACTATGTCATGGGCGACAGGAAGTCTGCAAACTTTACAGCAGCTGATTTCACTGATTAGCTCACATGAAAGTGAATATGGGGGGACTAATCAGCAAAATCAGCTGGAGTGCAGTGGTTCAGTTTAGAATGAGGCTGTAAGCGCACTGGTTGAAATCTCTACCATGCCAATGTGAACTCACCTGGAGGCCCCAGAAGTGGAATTTGAACTACAGGGTTTTCAAGCGCTCGTAAACAAACGAACACACAAACTCTCTGCTCAGATGTTTGCAAAAGAAACTCATGATTATCTCCAAGTCTGCCACCCCGACCCCCGGGTGGCACGTCCTCGACACGAACCTCCTCTCCTTCCCTAAGCAGTTTCCTGGGTCGGCGACGGCTTTGAATCTACACCTCCCAGAGCCGCCGCCTTCTTCTTCTTCTCATTATTATTATTATTATTAATGACCTCCTTCATTTGCTTTTAATGCTGCAGGCTCTGATAAATCCAGCCTGTTTTTGTCTGGCTCAGATCTTAGTCAGCACTGCAGCCGTGCGCGGAAATGAAGACCTTTTCAGCTCATGATTCACCGCGAGCGGCCGCGGGAACGCTGCAATAACACAGCGCGCAGTAAAGAAGAGACTGTTAACCAGCTGGGCTGTAAATAAAAGCAGATATTGTACAAACAAAATGGGATGAAATGTCATGAGGTTAGTGAGGGATTTTGAGCCACGGTTACTTATTATTATTACTTTTATTATGAACCGTTCTTTCTTTATCATGTTTGCTTGTGTCATTTCCCATCTGTCCTGCTTTACAGGGACGAACGTCCTCGCATTCTGCGTCTGGCTGGTCACTTAGCAGGTCTGTAGGGCTTTGAATGGACCTCTATCCTTGTGTACAGTCATGTGGAAGGTCCCCTAAAAGGTAGAATGTGCACCTTTGCCTGTGAACGTGTTTTCCTTTGATATTTGACCCTGGATCACCATCCTTTCACTAACTTCAGATGGGATAAACTCTCGAATGTGCATCTCAAATCCCATCAAGCTTGCTGCCTCTTACCATGTTGCCAAGGAATGTTCTAGGACTTTTCCATGAAAACTTACACGTTCATCAGAAAAAGATGCTGAAATGAAGGTGGCCTGAAGCTGCTTAGCACACTGAGACAAATGTGCGGGTGTGTTGGTCACTGAGTCTCTATGCTGAGTGTGTCTGCAGGGTCTATGGATTTCTATGGGTGCCTTTGTGTATTGGAGCTGTCAGCAATCTCCATTCTAGTCTTTAATTGTGAGGCAGGTTTGTAAGTTACCATATGGCCACTGCGTTTACTGGCCTCGAACAGAGAACGGAGCAGCTGCGGGAACGCTAAACAGCAGCAATGACGTTTGGCTGAGGCTTAGATGTTGTGCAATTCAGTTGTCTGTACATGTAACTTTGATCTGTGTTCATAGACATGTTTGTGTGTGGAGACAATGCCAAATACTATAAAGAAAGGCTTTTATTTTTAGACATATTTGTGTCCTACGTTGTCGTATTTCGCAACAACTTGTCAGCTAAGTGACAGAGGAAAAGCAAACGCTGCTTTTGTGGCTGTGGTGCAGAAATTCAGGGCAGCAAACTCGTCCTGCTTTAGTCGAAGACACAGACAAACACAGGCATATATGTCCGCTCTCCTGTCCTCTCCACAAAGTTTACATTCTGATTCCAAGAGGAGGAATCCATCTTGCTGGCAGCTGGGATGGGTTTCTGATTACCTTCCTTTACCTACCCTCATGGTGCCATGTTCTACAGATTAGCCTCACAAGTCAAATGGAAATTAAACAAAGGCAGGTCGTCATTTCATTATATTTGAACTTCTGGCAAACAATCCACCAAAGTTATTGACATTTGTAAACTACACAGAAATGCTGTTTTTGGGTTTGACGGGGACTTGGAGAGAGATGCACATCGCTCATCATGTCGGTCTCTGCTGCCACATTTCTAACATGTCGTGATAGAAAGTGAGGGTCACATTCTGCTTTGGAGTGTGGGTTTGATTCCTGAAGTGTTTACAGAACATCGGAGCCAAGACAACAAGCATTTGGCAGCGCCCGTCATACATGTGAAGCGAGCAGCCAAACACCTCAAAGCCACAGTCAATCTCCTCTGTACACTCTGAGGTGTGTGTTGCACTCTTCTCAGTGTGGTGCCAGTCACCAACTGTGTTAAAACAGATGTGGCGCCCTATCGAGTTCGAGCAGCCATAGGTTTGACTCGAGTTCCTCCCCAACACTTTGGCAGGCTCACTGCGATCCAAATCCCGCATTCCACGCAGAGCGACTCGGTTCAAAGTATCAAATTCTCGAGGAGTGAAAGTGTGCCGAAGCTGCTTCATCACAAAGTGACGGCGCTCTGGTAAACACAGCAATCACCCTCGCACAACGACAGTATGATTGTAGGCGGTCATTACCCTGAGTGCCGTGATTTCTGGCTTTCTAAACTCGCCTTTCAGCTCTTGACGCTGTTTCTAAAATGATTGTTTTGCTATTTACTTTATTTTTTGTTGTGAATCCAGAAGTGTTTCCTACCTCTTATCTGCAGCACCAGGGTGCCAGCGGTGATCTGAGCAGAATTGCTTGATTATTAATTGCATATGAAATTGTATCAATTAGGACTGGATTCAAGTTCGTGTGTGTGTGTGTGTGGGTGTGTGTGTGTGTGTGGTAACCCATGTAAATTCCCCCAGATGCCTCATCTGCATGCCAATTTCTCCACCAACTTATGAGCTAATAAATGCACAGCAGCTAGAAATTCTTCACTGGGCTTTGCATAATGTGAAAAGTCAGGGAAAGTGTGAGTTATGTCAAAAGTTTGTCAGCGGCAGCCGCCTTATTACCCTTCAAAATTAATGTTCCTCTCACATTCCCAGACGAGCCGCGTCTCCAACGTAATGGAATCAATAGGTGAAGAGGTCACTCCCTGCCACCAGACTGAATTTCATTTCCTGCCTCATATACATAACACTTTCAACCGCAAACATTACGCTCCGTGTTTCGGTGTGAAATGGTGCAAATTAGCATACGGACCCAATATTGCTGTATTTTTAAATATCACGTCGTGGCCCGACAGTGACATCCAAGCCGACGTGCTGGACGTTTCACTGCTGGATGTGCATTAATGTGGCCAGCAGCATCTTCATCCATACAGCAACAGTGACGTCATAGAATCGGTGAAGAATGAACCTTCACAACAATGTTCCTTCTTAATTACCTCATTAGGCTGTAAAGAGAGTTTTAGAATGGAGCACTTTACATTAGGATGATAAGGATCAGCTGCACAGTTTCAAACATTGCTGCAGTGAATGTGCCATTTAGTGTGTGTGTGTGTGTGTGTGTGTGTGTGTGTGTGTGTGTGTGTGTGTGTGTGTGTGTGTGTGTGTGTGTGTGTGTGTGTGTGTGTGTGTGTGTGTGTGTGTGTGTGTGTGTGTGTGTGTGTGTGTGTGTGTGTGTGTGTGTGTGTGTGTGTGTGTGTGTGTGTGTGTGTGTGTGTGTGTGTGTGTGTGTGTGTGTGTGTGTGTGTGTGTGTGTGTGTGTGTGTGTGTGTGTGGAGGTCATCTGTTCTTCGACCCAAAGTAGCCATGGGGGGTTGTGGGAAATGTTGCGTCGGGGATACATCTGTGCACACGGGGCCATGGCTTCCCAGTAAACACCATTTCCATCATTCATAGTCAATTGCCTCCCACCAACTGCCACTGCTCGACTTGAAGATGAGGATGTCAGGGAGGAAGAATGACTCTGAGGGCTACGTCTCTCCCAGGAAACACTGACACACTCCTTTGCTTGTGAACAGTGGAGTTTGCGTTCATGCAGTTTCCTCCGTTTGTGCTGTAGATGTGATTGTGTTGCTTTGGATACATTCTGTCCAGGCTTTAGATATGACATAATGTTCACTGTTTTGTTTACTTATGTGACTCCTTTATCCACATGAGGGATAAAATGCTGCTGATGGCGCATAACACAGTCACATTCAGAGCTATAAGCAGATTCTTACTTTGCAGGCTGATATTGAACAAGTGGTGCTAATTTCAGCTGATGTAATTGGATTTTTCACTTATTTTGATATTTCCCAGTGTTTCGTCCCTTTAGGTTATCTTTAATTTGGCCTTGCAGGACTCAGATTTGATTAGCGACGGCGCATTAGAGGAATGGTTAAAATAGCTGAGCGCCAAAAAGTTGCGATCAATAATCATTTTTGGGAATGAACTGATTTTGCAGTTGTTGGTCTTGATAAATGGAATGATAAGGAGTCCAGGCTGGACTAAAGAGTCTTCATGCATAATGTAATTACTAAGAGCACATGGTGTAATATCTGCTGGCCTGGTTCTCCTCTCCTAACAAAGATCCTTTGGAGCTTTACACACACAATATACTTGGTGAATTCTATTGACATGCACGCACGCACACACACACACACACACACAGGCACACACACACAGGCACACACACACAGGCACACACACACAGGCACACACACACACACACACACACACACACACACACACACACACACACACACACACACACACACACACACACGCTCCCCTGTCCTGGTCAGATCCCATATCTGTATTTGTGATTAATACTAGCCTGCAGTCATCCATCAACGTACGGCTGTCTTTACCCCAAATCGAAACCTCACGCTGAAATGTGTTTAGCTAAAAAAAAAAAGAAAAAGTAGACCAGACCTTTTTGCTCATCCTCCCATTTTGTGACATGGAGAATTAATCACCTAAGCGATGTGCCTCCGTTCTTCATCATTTAGCCCCAGAGAAGAGCCCGACGCCTCCGCGTTTGCGTGCGTGTGTGTGTTTTGTAGTCTGGCTGGCTGTTTGGGCTTGTTTACGGCAGCTTGCGTGTTTTGGGCTGCAAACTCAAACACGATCAGATTAACAAACAGTCTCGCTCAGGCAATCAGCCCACCTGTGCTCCAAACGGCTCCACTAATGAGCAGCCGGAGATACAAATGCCTGGTTTTCTTTTTATTTCGTTTTTTTTTTACGACAGAAAAAGTGAAGGCGAAGGCTCCAAATCCTCGCCGAGTGGGCAGGAATTCGCCCCTGCAGAGACGTGTGAGGATTTACTCCCTGGCTTGGACCTGTGCCAGGCCAGACTTTTAGCTTTAGAAAGAACAGGGTTGAATCGCAAAGCCTGCAAAAAAAGGTAATGGAGTAAACGCAGAGCCATGATTGTGTTTCTGCTCCGCTTGCTTCGTCTGCCCGGCGACACGTTTGAAACTATGGAGAGGACAGAAATTCCCTGTTTGGACTGTAAGGACAGGAAATAATGCCTGACCGTATACTTTCACTTATAACGGAGCTCAGGACAGCAGGGCGGGTTTGGAAGGTGGCTGGTTTGATTCTGTGCTGTGAGAGCCTCCTAGAGAGAGAGACTACTGACTGCTTCTGATGTGCAGGTTGGCTCCCCTGCCATCAGTCTCAGGGTGAATGTGAGGTCATGAATGAATGTACAGCCCTGTGGAGGAAATTAAACATTAATACACAGTATAAACTTGAACACTTTGGATAAAAATGCAGTACATTATAAAGTATTTCCCGGATGTGTTTTGGTTTAGTTAGCCGTTTGTTTTCCTTTACCCAAAGTCATGATGTGATTTTGGTGCATACATAATGCATAAACATCTGGGCCTGTTCCAAAAAAAGGGATTTATAAAACACAGAGAATAAACACCAAAACATTTGCAAAAAGCAGAATAGGAAAGGAAAAAAAAAACTCAAAACAATACAACGTAACACAACACAGATTTTGGCAGTGCAGTTGATTTTAAAATCACTGCAATTGACTTTCGCCCCCAAAAATAGGTGAGCTTTACATAAAATGCAGCATATAAGACAATTTGCTGAAATCCTAATATGGATCCATTATGTGAGTGCTGTGCGTCTGTAGGCCCACCTGCTGATGTCAGCTGATTTGTCGGCTCCAAGGAAGAACCGGGAACAGAACCCATGATAGAGCCCACAGTTCCTCTCCTGAAACGCAGAAGAACTCGGCGGCGCGCTCGCCCTGGCATGAATCCCCAATAAAACACAATGATCTGCTTCGATTAAAATAGCTTCAGTATCAATCACCATAAAAGGGAGAACATTAAAGCTGGTGATATCAAGAACATTTATGAGCTCTCACTCCCACATATATCCATACGCTCAAACAATCTCCTTCAAGTATCAGATTTAACTTATACGCCGACACATTTTTAGCACTTAACTTGAATACCTCACATGTGCGTTTATATCGCACCGACTCGTTATATAATTAGACACTTTAATCAGGTAATTGGCCGAGTCAGACGCAGTAAATCTCAGCTAAGCTGCACAACGCTTAATGCGGTTTAAAAGTTGAACAAAAGCAAGACAAAGCTCAGACTTACAAGTGCTTTAACATGACACTTTGCTCTTATTATTTGTATAAACTGCAGGCATGAACGTAAGAGAAGTATGAAGGAGTTATGTGGGAATGATGCAGTTTGGTTGTGTAGTTACAGCTTTGATAGACTGTGTCATGCATGTTCCTGTGCTTAGTTTCACCTATTTTCAAACCTTCGCCATTCTTTGAAAAATGTGCCAAAACTCCACGTCTCTTCTTCTTCTTCCTGCAACATCGTTGTGCACACTGAGTTACAATGGCCAATTTGAGCTGATGTCATTACAGTTGACTGCAAACTACTGTTTTTCAGGCCTCCCCTGGGTGAGGACAGTAGCTTTCCTCCCATTCTTTCCTTTTCATATGCGAACTGCTGTGATCTTTATTTAAAGGAGCCTGGAAGTCCCCTTAAGCATAATGTTCTTCTGTTTGTAGCAAGCATTTATAACAACATAAAAATAAAAGTTGAGTTGATATAGGCCTTCGCTCTAGTTAAAATGGTCAATACAGTTTAATATCTTGCACACACCTAAGCTCTTCAGACCTTTTGACACTGGACCTAATGAATGCTGTCCAATCTCCCAGTGAGACGAAGAACTCCCATTACAGGTAACCAGTAAATAAAGTTTCAAGCCACGATGCCGCCTGTGTGCATGATGCTGTTGTTTGGGCTGCAGTTCTGCTACTCTAAGCCTGTAGAAACAGCTTACAGTATATGGATCAACTGTCAAACTGATAAAAATACAAAGCACCTAGTCCACAGAACCATAGTTCCTAAAACCACGGACACACACACAAACACACATGAGCAGCACTGATTGGCTCACCTGCAGAACCCCGCGACCTTCATGTTCCCTTGGCCTATATCGATTTTTATTCTAATGAAACCATAACACGCCGCCTTTATCAAAACCATTACAGCCTGTCGGAGGCAAATGAGCGGCGAGAGGCTACGTGAGAGGCAGGGGTTTGACAGTATAGCCAACATTTATGACGGCCATCACACAGCACGATGGCAGAGGCCCGTGTGTGTCTACGCTTGACTTTGGCTTCTGCCCTTGTGAATCCACAGGGTGAATGATGGGATATGTAAACAGAATTAGAACGCATGGAGGGATTTAATTGTGGCATTGCAGAAATGCGCTACTTGAAAATCGACGGTTTATACGTGTCGCTGAACTATTGCATCATCAATATTCTGTTTATATCAATATATCATGAAACAAATTTGGATTTTGGCTGTTAAAGTTCCGCTGGATGTGTGACCATTAATTCTGATGACATGCACATTCATTTTCGGTCCGGTCGTCTGTGATGCCAAGGTGTTTGTCATGCCAGTCTGATTTTTGCGTAGCACCTTTGAAAGTCATGTTATCTTGAATGTCATGAACACATACACGTACACAATACCATGAGAGACTCATTCATAACAGCTAACAATGAAGCACTGTAGTTTTCAGTACTTGCAACTTGTTCTTTGTGGTGCTGGGTTAGAGCACAAACAAAAAGACAAGTGGCTATCAAGCACCTCAGTCACGTGGCCATTTCCAACACGTCAGTCCCGCTGCCATGGAGGCTGACGGAGAAACATGAGCAGAGGATTTCCATTCTCACTTCACTGCATAATTTGCACTTCTTTACTTTTGTTTTCCACGTTACGCATCTAACCAGAGAAACTGTCTCTCCATTTATGAGAAAAGTACAAATGTGTGCTATGAAGACATTACTGATTATTTGTTTTTGTAACTGGAGAATAAACCGAGGTAACAAATTGCCTTTTTTATAAGTTGACCATAACATGGCGGGTTATTAATGTTGTGTTGTGCTTTGCTGTGAGCAGCTTGCTCAGTATTACAGTGACTCACTGTATTACACTGTATTATTATTGTGTATACACTCTGATTAGCTCCTTTTTGTAAACACAACGTATCTCGTGCTTGTTAGGGTCGTTATTATGTTGAAAATAGCCAGCAGCCTTTTGCAAGATTCGGATGATATATCTGCTCCTTGACCCTTTCAGATCTCTCTCTCACTCTCTCTCTCGCCCTCTCCCTCTCTCTTTCCCTCTCTCTTTCCCTCTCTCGCTCTCGACCTCTCCTCTTTCAACCTCTCTGCCAAGGACAAGCTTCCTGCATGAAGGGTATCTGCCAAGCCGTACGTCGGCAACTTTCCGAAAATAACGACTGTACAGTAAGACCCTGCGACACGTGCTCGCACCCAAATTACAGCGTGGATCAACGCAGGACAACTCGCTCTCATTCGTCTTCCACTCTCTGGGTGCCGCGGCTGTTTTTTAAGCTGTCAAAGTAACGATTCTTTATCTCCGTCGATAGTGACATCTGTTCCTCTCGCCGGGTTTCATACATAACCCTCCCAGTAAGACGCTTGCGGCGGTGAACGCAGGGGAGGGAATGGTGCGTAAAGACGTTTCTGAGTGACGGAGACGGGCGACGTTGAGTCAAACACCCGGTTATGTTTGCACTCTCTAACGTGGCTCAAAGGAAATGTGCCACGATCCAAATATAGGTAATCTACTGTCTCCCTCCTCCCCCCATTGACAAACTGCCAAACTTTGGATTTTGCTTTGTCCAGTTCCAATTTTAACTGTTACTGTTATAGCGCCACCATCCAGTGCATCAATGTTTAATTTTTTTGCAACCGTAATGAGGTTACACGTTCACCATGTTTGGTTACAGTAGACTGATTAATAGATTCATGAGATAGACCCACACTCAAATAAGAGCAAAACGGTAACAGTGTAAGTAGTTAAGTAGTGTGTGTGTGTGTGTGTTGCTTGGTTCAATCCAGTGTTTGATTCTCGTTTCCATCCACTGCTTTTCTCTCCACTGCAGTGACATAAATATCAACAAACAACCTTGACAAAAGAAGTTTTGTCCAGTTTCTGCAACCTGACCAAACGTTGTGTTCACTAACCCCCATACTATCTCTGAAATTGAACAATAACCTCGCGTAGAAGGCATCCATATTCATAAGACCTTCGTCATGACAGGAGTCACTCGGAAGGTTGAAGCAGGGCCAAAAAAACGAGGTAGAGGCCTTGGATGGGAAAAGTCAACCTGCTGTAAATCCGTCGGACCAGAACGTTTGCCTACAGGGCCGCTGCCCGAACACAAAACGGCCCAATCCCACAGGACACTTTCAATATGATGAATAGCTGGAAGTTTGATATGAAATTACCATCTAAATGTCTGCCATAGTAGTAATTATGATGGTAACAATAGCAGCTGTGATCAATGAGATAATACTTTCAATTATAAACGTGACATCTCATGGAAAAATAATGGGGATCGTGGACTGCAGTTAGCCGTTATGATGTCCTTTGTGAATCAGATAATTAGAAAATGCGTGGGTCAACTGCAATGTAGCTGAGGACAAATGCATATATCAGGCTGAGCAAAACAAGCTAACGATGGATGGATGGATGCGTGGCCACGCCCGGCGTGTCGAACTGCTGGGCGATGGTTGATGCCCAAATACGACAGAGCAGCTTTTAGAAAAGAGGATTTAACAGACATGTATTCTGATCCAAATGAGCACCATGGCACAGCTGCCTTTGCCTGGGAAATAGTTAGTTGCTTCCGGCCCCTCAGTCTAAGAGGCTAGGGACCGTCTGTAAATGACACCCACAGTAATGTGGCACCTAATCGGCCATTAGAATAATGGGCTATACTGGAAGCCTGGTCCTCCATCGCCGTTTGTGCCAAACAAGGCTCCAGGTTTTATTACATTTTTCAGAGACATTTCAAAAGTGTAAACAGGAAGTGCAATCTGTCATCCAAAACAGCGGTCGACTAATAGCGGTCCTGCAGTATCAGGTTTTTGCTTTTATCATTTAGCATTTTCCCGGTTAAATCACAAACCCGTTTAACAGCTCAGCTGTCACATTTTCCTTGCTGACTCTCTTTATCCCCACATTGTCGCCTGTGTGTGTCAGGCGAATCGTTGCCCCCGACGGAAGAGCAGCGTGCGGGGTGTCTACACTAAACAGGGTGGCGAGTGATTGAATAAAGCCCGCGGGCATGCAAGGGCTCTAACCTGAGCTCACTCACCTTCCCGCGGCGGCCCTGATAACAGGGCCCAGCTGCTCTGTAGCTTTGTCTGCCTGGCTCACATTCAGGACGATGAACCCTGTCCAACTCAATCTGCTGCTATTGTTACGCGGAGAATGCTACAGCAGCTCTGTGACAGGCTGCAGTGCTATCCGGCCGGTCGCTCTCTCTCCTCTCTCTCTCCCCTCCGTTCCTCTCTGTTCCCTTCACTGTGTTTTGCGGCTCCGTTCGCCTTTTTTTTTTTTTTTTTTTTACTACGCCGCGTGCCAAATCATTTTGCTCCTGCAATGTTCCAGGCAACAGGAACATCAACAGGAGACACAGAAGTTCACTCAGCCGGACAGGAGACAGAGCAGCCCGAGGCGGCAGAGAGAGAGAGAGAGAAGCCATCAGCAGCCCCATAATGTGCCTGTCCCTCTGGAGTGGAGCTGCAAACCACAGTAAAGAAGGATTATTGTTTTCCATAAAAACTGCAATATGGCTCAATGACATGTGCTCCATTTGTCTGTTTTCATTGTTGAAGGATCAAAACTTTGGAAATAGCTGATTTTATTCAGACATGAGCAATGATGTTTCAGTTTCAGTTTTTATATGGAATATGCTCAGTCAACCCCTTTTTGTTTGAGTATCCAAATACCTGTTTATGTAGGCACTCAAGTACGTAACTACTGCTCAGAGTATATATATTGGAGAACTCAGCGGGTGTGGCAGACGGTAAATGTTACACACAGGACGAGCTAGTTAGTGTCACTGTGCTACCTCCAGTAATGGGGATTAGTTGACAAGTTGTAAAGCTATTAAACTACTTTAGCAGTAGCTTGACAGTAGCTGTTCATGTAACTTGCATTTGTTGCACTTGCTTTTTTTTTTCTGGAGCTTATAGTGTAGCTAACTACTTCAAGAGTTGCATCTTAACTTCCTAAAATCATGAGTAGCTTGTACTAGTAGCGAACTAGCTTTTCCAACACTGGCTACCGCTATACATTTGTGTACCAGGATGGTGTGTTTTGCTGTTTGTATTTTTGTATATTTGTTCTCAAATGTTGGCAAATACTCAAAGCTTTCAACCCGTAGCTCTAACAAACACACTTTTGTATTAAAAAGTTTTCCACACCGAGTCTAAAACGTCGTATCTTGACACCCAGCACTTGAATTCACCAACCAAGAAGCGTTTTCACAATGGCTTTCTGCTGCATTATCATGACTTTGACCAAAAAGAAGAGCTTGACGTGATATTCACTTTGATGGATTTCCTGTCTCAAACAAATTTGACATCTTGATATTTCCTCATGAACTGGAACCAGCAGCCCTAACAGCAGTAAACAAACCTTTGCCTCTCTTGTCCCAAAGGAGCGCATGCAGTCCATATGTTGCCTGATTCCTTGGTATCGGTCGGTTGCACCTTCTTGCAGCATGGATCCATCAATGTATGAGATTAGGTGAAGCTCAAAAGTGTGACATGGAGATAAAAATCAAAATGGACATTTCCCTGTGTGTCAGAGTGCTGCCAGAGTGGGAAACAAAGTCGGTGTATCACCTGAAGTCAGCGCTCTCTCAAACAGCTGAGATCGATGAAGAGGGTGAGGCAGAGAGATGCCAAATAAGTACGGGCGAAACCTGCGATTGATTTATTTATACGATAGTGGGAGGAGTGCTTTAAGTTGCAATAATGGTCTCGTGCCTGCAGCAGACTAGGGTAATTACTGTAATCTCACAGGCACTGCTAGAGGTTGGTGAAGAAAGAATTTACTCAGCTGGTATCATGACAGCTTGATAATCTATCCATTGCACTTTGGGAACGCAGTGAAAGACCTCACTGGCAAATCTCTATACGTTTGCTAGCGTAGAACTTATTCTAGAACTACTTTTTAGTGTGATCAGGTCCACCACACCAATATAGTACCAGAAAAGAATCTGCAAGAATTTGCAATCTGAGTTTTTGCCTCAAGCAAATGGTGCAGGCTTCATTCTGACTGGAGTCATTTGTCTTGGCGCTCATGTCCAATGCTGCTCTTTACAGGGAGTGATCTTGTCCTGTCCCCGTCTTGTCCTGCAACCTCATCTCTCTGAGTAAACAACAACACTGTCCTCCAGCTTCTCTCCTCACGGACGTCCTCTACCGCACTCCTTCATCCACCTGATCAGTTTCTTGGGGCCACCTGAAACTTCTGATTTGTTTTTACCTCACCCTTTGCTCAACACCCACCTTGGCGCGTCTTTGTTTGTGTCAGAGATGCCCTAAACAATCCCTTCCTGCTTCCCTTGGCATCAAACCATCCCTTTTTAGGTCTGACCCCGCATGGTGCCCAGCAGCTATCCTGTAACG
Organism: Genypterus blacodes; assembly: GCF_046128005.1. Classification (NCBI taxonomy): domain Eukaryota; kingdom Metazoa; phylum Chordata; class Actinopteri; order Ophidiiformes; family Ophidiidae; genus Genypterus; species Genypterus blacodes. The sequence goes on from NW_027466861.1 coordinate 752,974, forward strand.
GCACTAATTAAGCTTGTCCTGGCTTATTTGGCTGATCTTCGTTTCATTCTTTTGCCTAGAACTCTTATCCAAAACCCATCTCTCTCTCTCTCTCTCTCTGGCGTCTTTGCGAAACACACACATTCACTTGCTCCACCCCCGCATCTTGCCGCCCGCAACCTTGGAAATGTAATTGAGGCCGTGCTTGTGAAATGCCTGGCAGCGCATCTGTGCAGGAGTGGGAAAGCGAGCGAAAGGCGTCGGGTGACACCAAGGTGGCCTCCACTGGCAGAGATGCTAACTACCTTTCCCTGGCATCCAAAATCTCTCCGGCACAACTTTGGTGATTAAATTAGCAAGTTCCTGCGTCACGTACTGTTTGATGCATGGCGGTGTTGCGCTCTTAAGGTAACTGTATTTCACCCTCACCACGCAGAACTTTTTATTCACTGCACTACATCACATTTATTCCACCTGCTATATTATCTCACCTTGGTCGAAGGTTTCTGGATGACCTCATCGTATCATTCCTGCGCTCATTTGAGTGCAATGGAGAGAGCGAGTGAGCATAATCTTGTGTCAAATGGGAATTTATGACATAATTACATTTACTGTTCAGACTATTGACAAAAGACAATTGATTTCTAAGTCCATACATTATGTTATTATTATACTGTAAATGGAAAGTCAGCTGATTTGGATGTTCTGGGCAGAGCAGGTTTTGAGGCTACTTTCCCAAAGCCATATGATGGGGTAATTTCCTGTATCCGTGTTTGCATTTTGGTGTCAAAATTGCAGAGAACCACTGATCTGCATACACGTGTGACTTCTGATTGAATTTGAAGAACGCAGAGCGAGGGAAAGATGCTTGACGACAAAGATTTAGAAAGCAATGAAGACATGGAGATCCAAAACTATCCCCCTCTTCTCTACACTCATCGTACCCTTGGTCGCCCCCCAAATTAAGGACAATTTTTAATCACTTTGATAAATAATATAATAAAATCACTTCTCTTTTTTTGCGAGAAGGCATTTCTGATGGATATAAGAGCTTATGGAAGCTGACAAGGGACACAGTGCTCAGGCCATTAGAACTGGCAGCTCGTCAAACAGCCTGTTGGAAAAAGATCAGCAAGTCAAGAGAGGAATACAGAGAGCAAGAAATAGACAGACAGAGAGAGAGGGAGGGAAACCAGCAGGTCAGCCAGGACAGGACGAGCTTTCTCTTCTCCTTTGTCCTCCACCTGTGCGCCCTCCTTGCCTTTCCCCTGTTCATTACAGCAGGACATAGGAGTGTCGCGCTGCGTTTTCATTAACGAGCCGCGACAAATGGCCGAGACGTAAGCGACTGAAATTACCTGGGAACTGGAGATCGTTCCGTCAGAGCATTAAAGAGCTTCTTTACCTCTAAACAAGGTCTTTGCCCTCGTGGAGAAGAGCTCGGAGAGACTTTTAAAGCCGGCGAGGAAGACATTAAGCAAATTTATGGCGCAGGCTTGTGCCACTTCTATTTATAGGCTTAACCTCATCTTTAGGGACGAGCTCTTCAAGGCTGTTTACCAAAGGAATATTTGGTTGTTTTCCTGCTTACGTTTTCATTATTAGCAAAGGAAATTTATTCTGCCAATTTGTGCATATGTGCTGAGACGACACTGACATGTAATTATGTGATTTCTTCTTCTTCTTCTTTTAATAACTTCTTTTTCAATTAATGGCATTCATTTCCTTTGCTTCTCTCTCTGCGTGAATTCCATGCTGATGATTCCTGTTAATATCTTGGCAATCATTCATTGGTCTTTTAATTCCAGTTCAATCCCCGTCATGTCTCTTATCTCACATATTTATCACTGTTATCACAAGAATTTGCCCGTAAGCAGAATAAATGATTGCAAGGGGATTGGATCGCACAGACAAGCTCGTAATCTGTATTGGACCCATGATTGAGCCGTGTGGGACGCCACAGTGGTGACTATCTTAATTAAAGTCTGTCACGGGGTAATGTCCGCAAACATGTTTGCAAGCAATATCAGCATAACCGCCACCCATCCAAGGCAGCAAGAAAATAGTCCAATGCTCCATGCAGTAGTTCACACAGAATGCTGCCCAGGTCTTTGCATTTCGTCAATAATTGTCAATATTTTCTCATCTCTTGCAATGTGTCAGAGCGTGTGTATTGGAAAGGGTTTTTGGCATGCAAATGAGTGTGCTATTGTCACCCAAGATGGATGAGCCTTGGTGATGGGCCGAGGGATGTCGGGAGAGAAATTGGGTGCATTTGAAATGTGTCTTGCCCCTGTTTACCTCCTGCCTTTGTCACACCGCTGCACATTCTTTGGCTTAACCTTTGAGAGAACAAATTTCCTTTTACAATAGAACTAACTGTTCTTGCTTTGAGATTTGACATTTTTTTCTTCCATAGATGCTAAAACTAAACCCTGTGCCTGCGACCTTCACACTATGAAACATAAAAGTGTTTTTCATCAAATAAATCCCTTTATCTTGCTGAAATGGAGGCCTTGGATTTGTCAATAAGTGGAACAATTATAAGTTTAATCAAGTTCGATTCGTAACCAAAATAATCTCCTTCCAGCATTCCAACGCAGACCCCAGTGACTGTTTACTCAAAACATCTTTGTCTGTCCTCCAAATAAGGGAAAAAAGTGTTTTTAATGATTATGCATCAACATAATTGGTGTGATAGGAATGTACATATAATGCATTGTCCTCCCTGTTGAGGAAATGGAAATGTGATGGCCTAAATATATAGATTTCCAGTCACGTAATCTAGTTCTGTTACTTGGGGTAAATACACTTCGTTTCGTGCAGATTTCAAGCGCGCAATGGTGCTCATTGCCTTAATCGCAGGGTTTTGATATGCATGTCAACATACTGAGAATAAACCTGCTATCATCCCCTCTGTCTCTCTCTCTCTCTCTCTCTCTCTCTCTCTTTCTCGATCTCTCTCTCCCCCCCCACTCATGTCTTTTCTATGAGCGACTACACTGCAACCATCACCTCTCTTCTCAGAATGCATAATGCATCCTAACTTGTGGCCTGCACTCTTATTTAATTATCTGGGATGAGATATATTCTGCCATTTCGGCAGAAAGCTTCCTTTCCTTCCTTTCCATTTCTTCATTACCGGCTTGTAGTAATTTACGGCGTCGTGCTAATTCACGCGGTAATTCGATGAACCCACCGTATTAACCTGCCCGGCTAGTATTTTCCCCATTAGCTCGCTCGCTTCCCACTACATTGTCTCGATAATTAAGACACATCAATGGCTGCGAGCTGGACCAAATGCTGTCAGCGGAGGAGCCGGTGTCATTCCGTGTCCGGGTTCACCAAACTGCAGGGGCCTCATATTATAGGACAGGGATGACAGGTGAATTACAGCTGATTAAGATCTGGTAATCACATTGCTGGCCTGTAATATTGTCCCATTATGGCGCCAGCTTCATCCACCAGGGCACGTACATGTGGGGGGGATCCTTTGGAATATCCTCACCTGGCATTTTAACCCTTTATAATCATCACCATTGAAAAGTTATGATTCCACACTCGCATATTTTGAGCAGATGGCTAAGTAGCAGCGCTGGGACTCGTGTAACTTGTAACAATTACTCGCCTGCTAAGTGTCGATCCTTGAAATCATCAGATAAAACAACCAAGACCTAAGGCTGTGGCAATGCTCTAACATGAGCCAGCAAGCATGGCACCGGCTGCTCCATGCCCCACTTCCACAGTTGTGCCGGCGCTTTGCTGGACCATAATTGGTCTCCTTTGAGAACTTGTCAAGAGGCCGCTGCTTGACAAGTCAATTGTCCCGCTCCCTGCCTGTCTGGGATAGTGGGCATTGTTCACGTCACATATCACTGCCACCTGTCGGCTCCACTCCAACATTTGACTGGCGAGTAGAAGCACTTTGGTGAACGCTGAGGTCCTATCAGGCGCGTGCACACACACACAAACACACGCACACGCACACACACAGAGGGAATAATAACACTTGTTTTATCTCTTCCTGTCAGTAATCCTTGGCAACGGCTCTCTCCGCAGAGTCCTCTCTGTGGAACCAAGGCCTCCAATCTTTCTCTGAGAGGAAAGAGGTTAACAATGTCTACAACTGAAAAACTGTGTTGAAAAACTCGGCATGTTTACAGTTGTGTGTTATGTATCACACTTCACGGTGGAAGTGATGCAGCTTTTAAACGTGATGCTTAATCCAGACAGTGTGAAAGAAAAATACAAACGTTCATTTTGTATTTCATGTTCCGATAGCCGTCTTATCTGATAGCCACATGTGAACCCTGGAGACGGATGCAGAGATGCTGCATGTTGTAAATGATCTGACTGATGATCACAGATGGTGTGGGCTCTGAGCCGTCTTATCTGTCACAAGGATCCTGGTTCATTGTTCCTTTTCTCGCAAAGATCCAGTGCTTCGATTGTGACGAGTATTAGTGCTACAGAGTTATATTGTCGATTTTATCATGTTATAATGAGCAGTTCCCGTATTTGTTTGAATCTCATGTACTGAACGTGAATAAAAAAGGGAGGAATGGTTAAACCTGTTACCCAGTAATGTTAAAACTCGCCTGTAGTTTGGCTATTTATGCTTATAACTCCTTAGAAACACAGCAAAGCTCACAATTATTCGTGACATCTCTTACTTGTCTTGAAAGAAAAAAGTTATAAGCAAACATAACAAGCCAAAAATACAGGCGAACTTTAACATTACTGCAGCAATGGGTATCTTGTCCGCCAACTCAATCCACACCTGTGCCCACGTGTTTACATATCACCAGCTTTAGCAGCCGTGATGCAGCCTGACAACTACCTAACAACTAAGAACTTGTGAGCTACTTTGGTAACTACGGTTAGTATTGGATGTAAATCTGTGTGTTTGTACTTCTCAATGTGTCTGAATAAGGATTTGTTAACTGTTGCAGTTGTGGAAACCTTTTTCGACTTGATGGGCTCAAGTTGTGCAGCGTTCAACATTCGACGGCCGCTAAGACTGAAGGACTTTTGTCGGGCGGCCCTAACAGATGTGAGTGTAGCATAAGGAATACGCACAACTTTCAAGCTTGTAAGTAAAGAATGAAAACACAGGAAACCCTTTAATGTTATTTATTGATATATCAGCATATTTTACGGCGGTTCTCCATCATGCTGATTACACTTTCACGACACAAGAAGAAAAACGGTCCCTCTTTGTTTTTATTAGAGGCTCCTCAACAGTGAATTTGTCTCTGGGAGGAACTATTTCTCAAAAGATGGTAATGGTTTTCCAATTTGACGTGGTCCATTTCAATTAAAGGGAGAATTATCTTAAGTAGCCCCAAAAGACAAAATCTAAATGGAGGTCTTAAATTAGGCAAATGGGACCGCCAGTTAAATGGTTCTTGACTCCTTACCAGCCATTATCTACACTCAGGCTGGCAAACCAACCACATCCATCCTTGACCCTTCAGCACACCCTCCACTCAAAGTGAAGCACGCCTCCTCTGCTCAACTAATCGGAGAACAATCCAATGATCAAATTTGTCTTTTTTTGCGGAAATCACAGAAGGCAGCACATTACCCAACCCCCTGCCTCCCCCCCCTGAGCTGTTATTGCTCATTGGCTGTCTGTCAGTTTTACAAACGAGCTCACCTCTCCCATCAGGGCCAACCAATCAATCAGAGGTCATGGGTCAAGATGAAGTTATTGGGGGTGTATTAGATTAGACGTGTCCTCAAGGAAATGCGGCCCGGCGACGGTCTCTGGTGAGAGTATTAATGTAGGTAGAAGTGTGGGGTCAGCAGGGCAATTAGATTACTCACAAACACACACATTGTTGACATCGTCTTCGTGTCGTGTCTCGCGGGCCTTTGCTAAGCTGCCTCCGCCTGCTCGTCGGGTTTCGGTGACTGAAGAGGGCGCCAGCTTGAGCTCAACAGCAAGGAACCAGAGGTTTTCTGAGACCTCAGTTTGCGTGGAAGTCTATCCAAAATCCTTTCTTACATTTGAAGGAAAACACATGCAGCTCACCAGACGGCCACTAGATGACACTGTTCCCACTTTGCTTGAGCTAATGCGACTGATGAGTGAAGAACCCAGCCGTCCAGAAATGCTCACTTATCTTAAGTTAAAGCAAATAGATCGTTGATAGTTAGTCATTGTCTAAATTCGAAAGCACAGCAACCATCACTCATGTGATCGTAACAAACTGGGCTGAGAACTTACTACGAGTGTGTGAAGTGTTGATGGCTGAGACGCCGCAGCAGAGCACAGATCAACATTTATTAACCTTACTAATGTGGCATGCATTTATAATGGTCTTTAATCTGTAATTAATGACTGCATTAAAAGTTTACATAGCTGTAGTTTATTTATCGATGCTTTATAGGCGTCATAAACAGAACTTGTTGGTTGCCAGGTTGTGAAAAGTGACTTTGGCTGCCCTAAAAGTTCCTCTGTCATTTTTGTTCTTGAAATGGAAAGTTTGACTTTTTTACCCTCTGGAAGCAAATCCTGAATTAATGTATTCATTGTCATCTTCATCATCCACACAGCATCTTGATATGATAATTTGTTTGATTCCAGCAATTAACCAACATTTATTGCGTTGTCTTTCTTATTAACTGTTAATAAAGCAACAAAATTAGCTTGGTGAATAACTTGTGTAGTGTGACATGAAGCCACATGTTCTCCACCTCACTGGCATGTTAGTGTTCACACACTGAGACAAAATGTGTTGGATGCATGCACACAAGCTTTCTCTTTCTCTCACACACACACACACACACACACACACACACACACACACACACACACCACTCTTGCTTTGACCCTGGCGTCCTGCATGCTGATGTGTGTGGTGCGTGCGTGCGTGCGTGCGTGCGTGCGTGCGTGCGTGCATGCGCGTGTGTGTGTGCATGTGCCATCTTCGTCCCTGCTCGCTCTCCTTTACCTCATTTCTCTCCTCACTCCGACTCTGTGTGAATCCGCTCCTCAGCGTGTGTGTGAGGCAGAAAGTGAAGGCAAATAAAGGACGCTACTTATGTAAAAGGAGACGGATCCAGGTGTTGGAATATAACAAATAATGTCAACACACATATAAGTAAATGCAGTAACTGAGGTTAATATAGTCTAGTAACCAAATGGCTGGCCCCGGGAAAGTCTGGAGTAATACACACAAGCATTTACAGCGTCTCTCTCTCTCTCCAGGAGGGCTAGATAACACATATCTGCCAATAGGTGAAGAGGTCACTGTATCACTTCATCGAAGCTTCAAACATCTGTGGTCAGGAAGAAGGAAGAGAGAGGGTTCGCATAGACGGGCAGTCAGGGGGAGCTTCTTCAGATCAAAGGGCTAATTACACTATACTATTGTTCTTTAATTTACACAAAGAGAATTCTACTTTCCCCCACAGACATCTGTTCATCCCTCAGATTTGAATCTTAGCGCTGCCCCTCTTGAAGCTGGCTGACCAATAGATAACAGCTAAACTACATTGTCATCAGTGAATTAGAATATTATGTAAATGCCCTGTATATGCGGGATAAATAGGGCAGCACGGAGATATTTGATTGTCCTTCTTTGGTGCATGCCAGAGTTGGAACCAGCGCTGTCCAAGGTCTTATTCCAGTAAAGCTCTCCTGAAGATTCCAGTTCATCTTTGCCTCATCTTTTCCTCTTGATTCACCACAAACGAACACGCAGAAGAATATCAGAACGATTCTTCAATACAGGTCAGCCTGTATATCCGTCTCAGCTCCTCGTTATGCAGATGAATGTAAACACGTTCTGTGGTGGATTTAATGTTTACCAGGCTCCAGCTGCCTCGCTCACACACTCGCATCGCGCTGAAGACGAGGCGCTGCCTGGTGGTTGACCTCTCTCCCCCTGAAACCTGGCACCTTCACACTTTAACACCCTGTGATTACATGCAAGGCCTTTAACAGGAGGATTGATTCTGTATGTAATTTTATTTGAGATGTTATTAATTGGATTTTTTAAACAGATTTTTGTCTTAAACCAGTACATCTTGTGAGGAATTTGTAAAGAAAATGAGTAAAAGCTGAACCTTTAAACATAATATCTTTACTGAAACATTTTCCATTGAAGTCGACAATCTCACAGACATAAAAAATATTAACTTTGGGGATTTGCTGAACAAAGTGTGTAAAGGTTAAAGCGAAAGCAGACGGCGGCGGCGGCTAAACCTTATCTCCTCCCACTCAGTCTGTGATGTAAATATGCAACGTTTTGCTAAATTAAAGTGTCAATTCTACATCTGTGCAAAGATTCAAAAACTGTTTATCTGAAGAATCACGAATCGTCGCAGAACAGATATTTATTCTGACCCCGCTGACTTACAGATGAGTGGGTTTGTTTATGGCACAGTGGCATCGATCCAAGACTGATTGAGAATCAATAAACTAAAGCGACGAAGACAAAGATGTAAACGTGACTGAATCAGCGTGTTTACCTCGGCACGTCTCCACTGCGCGTCTCACCTCCATCTCCTCGCGGGGGGGGGGGAGCCTGCCTCTGCCCCCGAGAGGAGGAACGACTCCACTGCGTCGCCCCGGTAACACTCCTGCAGGTGTTTATGTGGTATAACTGTGTTTATGGAGCCATAAAGCTTTTTTGGCCAAAGCCTTCACTGCCCACGGCGTGTCTTTAGGTCTGTCGTAAAGCTGGAATTGGCTCTGCCCTTGGAAAGGTGTGTGTGTGTGTGTGTGTGTGTGTGTGTGTGTGTGTGTGTGTGTGTCTCAGTGTGCTGCCTCCTGTATATGTTGACTTGATCATAACGAGTTCCAGCTGCTATTTTTATGGTTAACAAACACAACTCCATTGAATTTGGACATATTGAGTTTACTGCTTATGAAAACTGCAAAGTGAATCTGTCTTCTCTTGTTATATAAATGTTCTACTTTTTTACTAGAAAGTGCTTTTGGGAGCAACTTCCTTGATTATTGTTTCAAAACTTTCAAAAGAAACACAATGAATACAAGCAAAGGCTGACTTAGATAATTGGTTTGACTAAGACCCTCATCGGTTTGGTTTGGAGTTTGGTCCAGGCTCAGCAGGCTTTAGTAAACAGAGTAGCTCACATGGTCTTGGTTTGGTTTAGCATCTTGGAAGGTTTGTATCTGTGCTCTGCTAAAACACAATTCAGCAAACAGCCTGTAAGATGAGTTTCACAGCAGCATCCAGCCAACAGGAGCTACCGTGTCTGTACAGATAGAGCTGCTGGTTGTACTTGACAGACTGACAGTAGCAGCAAACCCCAATGGCCGCATTTCATTGTTTACAACTTTACAAACAAACTATGCACTGATTCTTTACATAAAAAGTCACGTCTCAGATTTCCTCCTGTTTGAAATGTTGGAGTGGCATTCGAACACGGCGCAATGTGTTGCCGGCGTCTGCACCTCTCAGAGAGAATCCCAGGTTAATGCCGAACCGCTCGACAGCAAACATGACAGTCACCGTATCAGAGAGAGTTTGAGACGGTGACAGGAGGCCAAACAGCCTGACGCAGGCAAACCAGAACTGTCAAAAGGATTAATTGGACACCTTAGTAACACACACACGCTCAGCCATGTTCCATGAACGCGTGACAGTGGCAAACCAAAACTGCAAAACGCTCTCAATCGAACTGTGTGAGTGTGTGTTAATGTGTATTGTACATCAGGCTACCCTTAAGCCCTCGGTCTCAGGTTGGTCTCATTACAAAGGTAATTCCCCTGGAGCAACAGCACCATAATGGCAGGAGATGGTAATGATGCTTTAATAGCGCTCCTCGTTGCCCACTGGCCAGATCCGAACACTCGATTTGCCTCCTCAGCTCCCACTGAGCCTGGAAGATGAATAGAAAAGCTAAGCGCCATTATATCTGCCATAGAAATCAAATCAGAACACGCATAATTTACTCCTCAGCTTCACTCTTTCTATCTCAATTTCAAACTGTCCGTTGCTCGGCCCTGTACATCTCTCCGGCTCTTTCTTCCTCTCCCTTCCTTCCGCTCTGGGTTTCTCCGGCTCGTCCTCCTACCTCCTCTGTCTTTCCGCTCGTCCTTTGTCTCTTTGTACCGAGGCTCCGCTTTCCATTTCTGCACTTCAAAAGGCATCAGTAGATTGGATTCTTTTTATTGGCGTGCGGAGGTAATGAGGGATGACGCGACGCCATCGCCCAGAAAGCGGGGCAACCCGAGTCACGCCGAGCAGAGCGAGCGAAGCCAGGCTAAGTCTGATAGAGCGAGTGTGTGTGTGTGTCTGTGTGTGTGTGTGTGAGGAAAAAATGGTCCAGCTTCGACACTGAGGATTGATAAGGTCTTAAGGTCTTTTGTTCTTGCTATCGCTCTTCCGAAGTTTCACCAAAAACAATGCTAAACGTGAAAATTGATTTTGTGCGGCTGAGACTTCTGTTATCTGAAGTGAAAATGGAGGAAGTGTCCAAACTCCACACTAATCTCCTCCACATGTGGCTGGGCTCTCTCTCACACACCCTCGATAAGATTTGCGGGGATTAGTTCTTTCCCCCCCGAAATAGTCTGAGTGACTGAGTCTGGCTCAGCCTGGACACGACAGACTGATTCCGGAAGAAGTGACTCTTTCTCTGGTAACTGCCTATAAAATGATAGAGGACAGGTTTATAGGTTTGTATACGTCACACACACACACACACATATACACACACTTACAGGTTGTGTGGTTATTGTCTCTGGGATGACAGACGTGCAGTGACTCAGATGGTCTCTTGCGTATTTACTGTAGTGTTGTACCACATCATCAGCAGTAGGGGTCGCTGCAACCCATCGAAATGAAAACACACTCCATTACTTACATTCATGTTTCGTTACTCTTGGCTTAATTATCTACAATAAATGAATCATTTGTGTGACATCGTGTGTTTGCGTACATACGTGCAAACAAAAGGGACAATTCATGTTTATAGCAACCTGACTTATCAAATATACCCTATGACCATATTAAGTCAAAACAGGGATTTAAAGTGTCCTGGGAAGTAAAGCCTGATTTTTGCTCAAATTGTCAACACAAAGTGATAGGAATCGATCCTTATATGCAGCGCCTCCTACTGTCGGAATCTGACTCACAGGAAAACCATTGATCCCCAAAAAATACCAAAAATTACCACTAGGGGTCACTATTCCACAATGTCTGACATCTGATTTTTAGCTCTGCCTTCTCCCCCCGTGTGTCTTTGCACCGTGGCAAACACAGCAGCTTTTGCTATCTCGATAAAACAGCACAAACTTTCTACAAGGCTGCGCTGCCCGATCTGATTCGTCTGATCCGTCTCAGCCAAAGGAGGAGCAGTGAATAAGACCGCCGAAGACCTGTGAGCATGATGGATGTGTCAGGGGCAACGCCTCCACCGAACACATGTGTTTGTTTGACGGTGCTCATGTGCAGTCTTTGTGTGTGTGTCAGTGTTTTTCTCTGTGTGTGTGTTTGTTTGGAAAGCTCAGCAGTCTGCAGTTTCACCGTAGTTGCTTGGCAGCGTCTCACTTCGTTTAATTAGAGAGAAAGCATCAGCAACAAGGGTCAGATAGAGAGAGAGAGGGAGAGAGCGAGACGGAGAAAAGGAGGGAGGGGGAGAGAGAGAGCGAGAGAAAGGTCACACGTGTAGCAATGTCTCACTCACACACTTTGTTGACCTTTGCCCTCCCCTCACCTACAGTGTAAAAAGCTTTTACCTGAGAAGCTTAGAAATAAGAGCAAAGTTTCTACCTCTCTATATATAAAGGGAGAGAGTGTTGGGGGAGGAGCGGGAACATGAATCATTGATGGTGGGTCCATATGTGACAGTGAGCAGGTAAAGCTTCAGGTGAAACATTCATGAGCTAAACCGGCGGTTGCCATTAGCGATGACGTGTGTTTACTAAGGCGAGGGTCCGGTGCTTGCGATCCAGGTCTAGTCCGGCTGATTGTTGTGCTCTGGAGAACGTTTGGTTCTGACCGGTGATGCTGCTCTGCCCCTTCTGCCCGTGTGTGTGTGTGTGTGTGTGTGTGTGTGTGTGTGTGTGTGTGTGTGTGTGTGTGTGTGTGTGTGTGTGTGTGTGTGTGTGTGTGTGTGTGTGTGTGTGTGTGTGTGTGTGTGTGTGTGTGTGTGTGTGTTGCCTGCTATGTCCTAAATTAACCACAGTGGAGTTGATAGTCAGATAGCGTTCGCATCATTAGCATCAGAATAATTACGGTGCACAGTAGACTGCAGTGGTCTTTAGCGCCGCCGTTACTCGCTGTTTGCCGTAGTTGTTTTGTTTACCTGCCGCTCCTCAGAGGCTTTTTACAGGTTCTGCTACTTTCCCTTTCTTTCCCTTTCCCCCTTTCTTTTCCAGACGCCTCTCACACCTCCTGCGTAAACTGTTTCCACAGACATTTTTCCACTCTTTGTTTGAACACCTCATGTTGCACTCCATTCAAAGTCAAATGTCTAGATTTGCTGGTTATTTTCAGACACACACTTAGCACACACACTTCACACTTGGCCCGTTGCAGTGTGAATATTACTCTGTCAGATTGCGAACAGACTAACATGAACTGCTGTTAAAAAATGGCAACATAAATACTACTTTTGTAAGTTTCGCTCATTCTGCCAATCAGCATCTCACACAATACATCCATCATGTTCTGTGCATTAACGCAAAATGTTTAACCTTTAAACCATTATCGGTGAAATTTTCCAAGAGCCTCCTCCGTAGCCCACTGATGTGAGGCTTTCTCTGGGTAAGGACAATAACTACCCCCTTCACATCCCCTCCATTGAGCTCTCTGTAATCGTTTGTTTCTTTGCGATTGTTTACAATTCGAATGCATCTCAAATAACCCAACACCGGATCAAACCCTCGCTCGCTCCGTGTCACTCCGCCTCCCCTCTTCTTTGACGCTCTTTCTTCTTCTACACCCTGCCGTCCACCCTCATTGTGCGCTCGGCGCCGCGTGGCTCGTTTCATGTCTCTGCTGAATAAATTGGGAGCTGTGGATTAAGATGAATGTCAATCTCCTCCTTTTCATCCGCTCCCCTCCAGGCCATGCTCCCAGGTGGCTTTACATACCTGCGGGGATTTTACACTTTCTCTCCCTCACTTGTCTTCTTGTCTCCTACTCTTTTAACCTTGGCCTCACGCACAACACACACACACACACACACACACACCTCGTACTAATTGCCTTCCTGAACTAAGTCATGTTCCTGTCATCTTATTTGACCGTATCCCGCCTCGTTCCCCTTTCCCTTTCCTCTCTCTCTGTCTGTCTGTCATGTCATGGAGGAGAAGCTCGTCTCTCTTTAGGCGATAAAAGCTCAAGGCGAAATACGTCGAGCTTAGCGAGGGGCAAAGGAACATCTCTAGAATGAGCCGCAGTAAATAAGCACGCAATGTTTTGATGATGCATAGGAAATGTGACACGTTCTGTGTGTGTGTGTGAGCTCGGATTCTGCTCCTGCACGTCGCCCTGCTCCTCTGCGGAGTCATTTTCCTTTATAGCCATTCACACACTCTTTAATTAGCCGATTTTAAAGATAAAAGTGAGTGATTCTCCAGTTAGACACTCAACACCATCTGATTACTGTGTGTTTATTTTATCATTTGACGTCCCGGTGGAAGTTGGAGTGAAAACACCAGAGGGGAGAAAGACGTTAAGCACCCACAAGTCCTTTATTGTGTTGTTGCTATAGTGATGATATTGGCTTAACAAGCTGTCTGTATGAACACTGGTAACAGATCTACAGAGGAAAACTACTCTTTACCCACTCAGTGTAGAAACATGTTCCTCCACTGAACCGTCTCCTCCTACGTTTGACCCCCAAGGTCAAGAGCTCTCATGAAAGCTCCTTTAATCTGCCAACTCTTTGATATCACTCCCACTCTTCATTTGTACGCTTTCATGTCATCATCTTTGACCCTTTGTGCTCTGCCACGGACTCTGACAGTGATTGCCATTTTGGTAATTGTTTAAATTCAGCAGCAGGAGTGTAAACGGCTCAGAGTATAAAGGGTTAACTGAGAACAAGCGTATCTGATCAGCGTGGAGCTGGAGCGGCGTGACGTTAGCCTGCAGTGAGTTTCTGAAAACCGTGAAGCGGCTTCAGCGTTTCACCGGCAGTCACGCTGCATTTAGATACAAAGCGAAGCTAATTTTCGTTTAGTTTCATCCACAAGGATCTGACCACTGGAGGGATTGTTTTGCAATACAGACCTTTTAATGTGTGTGTGTGTGTGTGTGTGTCTGTCTGCGTTCCAATATGACAGCACAAGCAAATTCCCCTGATTTGATTCCAGGAAGGCCTTTTGTTCCTCATCCAGCCTGTGATGGGTGCGTATTTGTCCTAACCTCAACACGTTTTCATTCAGCGCAGAGCAGAAAGTACAGAATCTGAAAACTAGAGCAGCTGGGAGCCTCTGTGATCAGACAGAGCTCTGAACACAGGACCCAGAGTTTGAGGCTTTAGAGCTTTATTAGGGTTTGACATTTCGGAACCTGACCTGGACCCGATTGTTCATGCCAGGCTGGTTTTTGGACGTCATTTTCTATGATGTAAGAACGTCGGGCTCAGCTGCTCAGATGGCCGCCCTGTGTGAGTTCAGTCTAATATTACACTCTGCCTTTTTCTGTGACTGATTGTAATCTAGTGAAAAAGTGAGTGTGTGCTATTGTGGAGGTAAGAGTGACAACAAGCTCTTACAATGAACTTGGCCGTGTGTGTGTGTCTGTGTGTGTGTGTGTGTGTGTGTGTGTGTGTGTGTGTGTGTGTGTGTGTGTGTGTGTGTGTGTTACACTCAGCAGGCTCTCTGCCAGCTCCACAAGTGCACTCATATGATGGAGGTCCTTCTCCTCAGGTCAGACAGCCATTACCCAAACCTGAGGGCGACTCTCTTCACGTTTAGCCTACGTAGCACTTTGACGCTCACTGAATCCCATCAGCTCCCCATTAGAGCAGCAAGTATGTAAACCTTAGACAGCTGAGGAGGCAGGCAAGGACCATCTGCGTCTCCACCCTGTGTGATGCTAGGCGTCAAGTACATGGACTCCAGTACTATTCTGGCAGTAGAGGGACATAGATGCCAGAATACTCGAGTAGTTCTGTGTCACAGCGCTCTGGTTCTCCTCCATGTTACACGATTCATCAGGCAGCTTTACTTTACTGTCCCTTATTTCACATCTGTAGTTTATGTTCCTTTCCTTCTTCCCTCCTTTAATTGTTTCTTAATTCCTTCTTTCCTATTTGTTTCAAGGTTAACTAACTAACTAGGAATTTCCATCCATGTTTACATTTCATCTATTCATATTTACTTAAGTAAAGGGCTCATTTACTCCTCCTCCAGTTTTCCTTCCTGCCTTCCTTCCTTCCTTCCTTCCTTCCTTCCTCCCTCCCTCCCTCCCTCCCTCCCTCCCTCCCTCTCGACGGCTTCAGTGCCGTCAGAACTGGGCAGCGCAGAAGCACTTAAACGCCTCAAAACCTCCCAGAGTTCAGTGTGAGGTGCGAGGGTATAAAAGCGTCCTCTTTAATATATGTAGAGCGACGCTTGGCTGCCGCTCTGCCTGAACTCTCCGCGCCTCCTGCTTTTTATTTCTAAAGGTTGAAAGGGAGGAAAATGCCAAACTGTTGTTATCTGCTGATATGACGAAGATTTACTGTGTTGTTTTCACGCCGTAGATGTTAGTTTATAAGGAATGAATCAAACGTGTATAAATCATGGGTGCTGCGTGTCGCGCGGCTCATTTAATTAACTGGGGTGCTGGGTTAGGCTGATTTTGACCCCGTGTGTGTGTGTAGGGGGGGGGGGGTAAAACGCTTCCTGTCTACATTTTTATGGGCGTGTTTTATGGGTGGTTTGAGATAAGGTGTGAAAAGGTCAAACTTCTCTAAGGGCGGTGGGAGTGAACTTAAGGAAAAAGGAGAGAAGAAGAAGGGGGGGTGGGGGGGGGGGGGGGGGGGGTGGAGGGTGGAGGAGCAGAGTAATGTATCACGCTGGCAGAGGTCAGCCAGGAGCAGGACGTGTAATTAACTATAGAGGAGGCTGGTAATCATGCAACTAATACAGTGTTTCAGCAGATAATTAGTCACACTACTGTACTGGGATGGCTGCTATAGAAACCGTGTGTATGAGACTCACGCACACACACATTCCCATCAACCAACCATCAACCCCCCACCCCCCCCACCTCGCCTCTGCTTCCGCTTTTGTTTCCTTTCATTCTGCACCTCCTTGTTTCCATCTGCGGCACCTCTCCCTCCATCTCACCCTCGACCCCCGAGAGAGGGGGGGGGGAGCGGAGGGCGCTAATGAGGGCTAACGACTGGAACGCACACACCGCCGTTTCCCCCTTTCATTAATGGCTACGCGTCCGTCTTTCATCATCAGCTCCATCTTGCTCCCTCTCCCCCCCTCCTGCCTCTCGACGCCCCTCGAGGCCCCTCCCCCTCCCTGGTTGAACACTAACATGCGTTAATGTCTCACTAATTGCCACTTGATGCTGTTTCAGTGGGCGGGCAGAAGAGTCTCCCGGTGATCTGCGGACTCTGCACTTTCTGGACTGTTTATTCTTCCAAGGCCCCTCAGTAGAATCCATCTAATGCACAGATTGTGTGTAGGTCTGATGTGATGTGTGTAGGGAACAAACAAACAAACAGCCCCTATGTGAGAGAGAGATGAGCTTAGGTAACATACACTCAGAGGCCACTTTATTAGGTACCGTTACTTCAGGAAGCGTGCGTGTGTGTGTGTGTGTGTGTGTGTGTGTGTGTGTGTGTGTGTGTGTGTGTGTTTTCACAGCAGCAGCGTTGAACCCTGCAAACCCCGCTCAGCGCTCTGTGTTCTCTGTAGACTTTGTGTTTCTCTCGACTTGGCCTCCGTGTTCATGGAGACAATCGGCGTCTTTGATCTCCCAGCCGCTTACATCGGCCTGGCGCTGCTTTGAGTTACCATAGAGACAGCCAACGCAACTCGCGGAGGCTTGTGGGTCAGCGTGATTCCTAAAATAACGACCTGTCCCGTCCTGGCACTGGAACTTTCTTTGTGCTCTCTGTTACTTTGTTTTGTTTCTCATCCATCTGTTTCTCCAAGCTCACTAAGCAGCTCAGATGTTCCTCTCCCTGCCCACCTGCTCCGGCTTTTCCTGCCGGGTCCCAAGGCGTTCCCAGGGGCCAGGTGGAACATATGATCCCTCCGGCGTGTTCATTCTCCCTATAGAAGCATCCAGGAGGCACATTTACATTAAAATTCCCTGTTCAGGGGGTTTGGGTTATGTAGCCTGAACTTACAATTCTAGAACCACATTGGAACAAAACGCACAACATTTCTCTGTCACATCCTCCTCACGTATTTCGCGATCACTTCTCTTGTCATAGCGGCACAAAGAGCAGAGCGACGAGTGAGGAGCTCTGACGCTCTTACCTTTCCATTTCACATGCGGCTGCACCAGGACGCACGAGGCCCCCGCGCTCCACAAACCACCATGAACATGAATAAAACATCAAAGTCGCTACGCAGGCGGCGGCGGTTCTGGGTGGCTGCCTGGAAAGGGTTAGCGGAGCGACGGCTTCATGTTTGATACATGTTCGCCGCACACAGTCGACTCTATTAACCTGAACAGAACATCTCGGGGATTTTCTGGAGGCACTTTCAATCCCGGCGTTGCTGTAAAGGTCTGCATTCTAATAGAGGAGGGGTCCACCGCCCCCCGGAGTGAACGCTGTGTTTCTACGGAGATTGCACATGGTATCGTGCTGTAAATGTGGTCAGCAACGCTCACTCGTCTGCCTCTGTCTCTCTCCGTTTTTTCCTCACACCTTCCAAACAGAGTGGGATGGTTGAGGAGGTTGCCGTGGGGATGATGGATTGTCCGCAGCGTCGCTTTGCCACCGTTCCTCTCAGTTTCGGGGACTGGGAGTGCTTCCAGGTTCTCCGCACATGATTGGTGCTTAGATGTGAGGATAAGACTCTGATCACCGCCAAGGCAGCGCCCGCACCCTCGCTGACGGTCATTGATGATTTCAATTTTAGTAGCATTATTGTTTTTAAAAGTCTGGGGACAGATTTGTTTTTTGTGTAGGTGTTGTTGTTTTTGTTTCGATCGATCCGGTAAGCGAGACATTATTAGGCGGCCATCTTGCTTCCTTACATTCACCCACAAGCAGAGCATAGTGAACATGACGCCCACTCTTTTTCATGGCTCTGCTCGCAATGCCATTATGTCGGTCCTCTCTTTAGTCCAACAAATGTGGCAGATGGAGCGTTATTAAAACTTTGCTGCCATGTGCCACTGCCCCGCCCTCGTCGCTTACTATCCACAGCGCCGAAGGCTTCCTGAGGTGCTTCCCTGTTACTATGGCAGCTCGTCATTGATGTGTTTTGTCTGCGGAGCCACAGGTCAAGTGGCTGGAGCAGCACAGCGAGAGGCTCCAACAAGCACTCCACTCCAGCGAAACCTGCCAAGCGTTCGAGACAATTTGATACAAAAACATCACAGGCTGTGGTTTCCTCTTCTCTCTGATGAGTTCTGGATTTCAGAGGAGACATGAATCTCATTAGAGATCATAAGTACAAACTCAAGAAGTAATAATTCATCAAACAAAGCATGAAGCCACCTGGGAAATCTACAAATAGCACAACACAAACCGCTGATGATTGGCTCATTATCTGGGCCAGGCCATAAGATAGCACTTAACATAAATAGCAAATGTGTTTTATCAGGAAAAACATTACATATACTGACTTCTAAACACACAATCACACTTTGTTGGAGCACAGTGTGTGTGTGTCTAACCCTGACATACCGTTCAGGTCAGGTTTGACCTTTTTTGACCTGTAAGATTCATTTTTATGCCTGAATTTAACCCTAACCCAAGTAACTCTTACTGTCGCTGTCCGTGGTGCTGAAAGGCCTGAAGAATTAAGGTAGTCACAGTATTTGTTTGAGCTTTGAGCTTGCTGCAATTTCTACCTTAATTTACTAACTCCACTCTGCACAAAACACACTAACCAGAGTCAAACTGAGCCGTGCATGTTGTGATAATACTTCATATGTGTGAGGTGCTGATGAGTTACTGAAACATTGCACAGTGGAAATTAAAGGCCTTAACCCAGTGGTTCTCCAACTGTGTTACCAGTACCCATAGGTGGCACTTGAGGCGGCCCTGGGGCTTTTGCTTTGGGTCCCACTGTGATGTTCTCCGTGACAAGAGCAAGGGAACCTGGTAGATGAGATGTGTCGGTCACCTGTGGGAGGTAACTCGCTGTGTTTACCCTCATCAATAATACAAACTTACAAACATCACTGCTGTGGGCTTTCAGAGATCGTATTCCTAGGATTTGAACTGCAGGTTCTCGTTGAATTGAATGTCGCCTGCTTTGCCCATATCTGGCATATACCGCCTGTCGTCACGGAGTTTGTCTGCGGCGCCGTGTTGCTGCCGCTCAGGGAGTGCGTGCAGGTTAGGCGTCGCTGGGCAGAACCTTTGAATTCTGCCTCGGCAAAAGCTGCCGAAATTTCACTTTGATAAACATATCTTTGAGCTAGATTAAAACCGAGAGCAGCAAACCCCACGTCGGGCATCAGCATGCAGCTCTTTTGAACATCCTTCAGGGGGAGTCATAATAAGAACTCCCTCCCTCCCTCCCCATCCTGCTCCATCCAACTTTGTGCATTTTGATTTGACTCCTCGTGCTGTAATCCTCGCCAGTTTTCTACCTTTGTGAATTTGATGGTGTGATTCAAAAGGAATGGAATCTGTTGTCTCACTTTTCACACAAAATGGCACGTGAGAATGGAACGAAGGGAGACGAGAAGAGACGTGGCGAGAGACGAATATGAGAGTTTCCATAAAGCTTCTCTGGTTTGGCCCAAATAAAGCGAAAGCACTGACAGGCAGGTGGTTGATGAGTTTGAAGGTTTTTCCTCCACAATCTCTTCCTCTCCTCTTCTCCTCTTGCTTCTCATGGAGCAGGCGAAGTTTGACATTTTTCCAACGTTTTATGCGTCTGTCTGTCTGTCTGTGTGTGTGTGTGTGTGTGTGTGTGTGTGTGTGTGTGTGTGTTGGTCTGAGCCATTCTTTTTCATCACATCAAAGAACAGCGTATCTCTGCTTCATCTCCGTTCCAACTTATTCCGCGCTTCCTGTTGCCTCATTGTGCCGTGCGCTCATGCTGTGAGATGGAAGGCCAGTCAAGTGGGAGAACAAAAAGGAATCCAGCGCCCAACGTCTCCCGTCACTGCTCTTCTCCCCCGTTCTTAAAGTCAGCAAAGTCAAACCAGGAGATGCATTTTGAATGTGAAGTGTTTGAAAGGTTTGATATGTGAGCGCAGAACGGCGTGTGGAGAAGAGTGGAACTGCAGTTTTGAGGATTTTAATATTAACAATCAAATCTGGCCTTTTCTGAGCTTTTTCCTTATTTTTCATGTTGAATATTTATAACCTGCAGATCATCGTAATTACTGCAGTAAGATTCTCATGAGATGCAGCGGAGAGGAGGCAGAGAACAGCCTCGTGTGTGTCATACAAGTGTGTGGAAGAAAGTGTGTTTGTGCGGTGGGTGAGACAGGTGACGGTGTTAAGATAAGATCATTATTGCAGCCGGCTCCCCGTCTCAAATGTCAGCCCCTCCTCCCACTTACCCGTGACTTTATGGCGTTGTGCGAGGGTGATCGTCCCCATCATCACTCGGTTTATGTCCCTGTGACATCTCTGAGTCGCTTCAGGATACACACACGTCACGTCCTCTCACCTATTGGCAGAGTCTGACATTTCCCACCGTATCACAAAATCATTTAGGAGTCACATGAAAGTATGACCAGTCCACGCTCGGGCCACACGGAACGCCGTAGCGCTCCTCTACAGGGGTGTTCACCTCCATTGACCGGGTGGCATTTTGCTATGACATTCAAAAAGCCGATACGTGTTATAAAGAAGGAGGATGCACGTAAATGGTGAACATATGCGGGGAAAAGGAAGTCGATTCCTGCTGCTGGTCAGGGTTTGATCACAGCGGTCCGGCCTCATTCAGGGAGCAGCTGCAGCTTTGGACTCTCTTTGATTCCCGTTCCCCTTCCCCTCCATATACATACATCCATATATGACATTTAAGGCGGGGACCTTCACCCTCTGTTTACTCCTCAGCGGCTCTGTTGTCTAATCAGGCGTGGAGCTCCTGCATGGCCCCACTCACCTGAGCTCTCCTTCCTCTTTTTATATCGATGCAGAGTGGTCGCTGCATAGATTATTTACATCGTTCCTAAGTGCACAAGGTAGAAGCAGAGGGTGGCATTTCACAGACGATTCAATATGTGTCACGTAAGCTGTACATGTTGGTATATATTTTGCCTATATGTCACATTCATTAAAATAGGGATCAGTGCAAACATGTAGGATGTTGTGGTGAGGATCATTTGTGCAAATATTCCCGGGATTTGAACCCATCTGTCCCTGCAGGGTCTAAGCTTTTAAAGCCCGCAAGAGGATTATGGCAACCTACCTACTGTGAGAGAGGGAGAGCGTGTTTTATTACACCTTTCATTCACAAAATGACCATTTCCCTTTAAATTATTCACTGCAGCTCTATTTGTGGGGGAGAGATGCAGTTTCCTCCATCAGCTCCTGCATCTCTAGTGTGTGATGGTGTAACTGCGCTGAAGTCGTGTTCCCCCTCCCTGCCGCCCCCCCTGAGCACCTCGGGTCAGAAACACGTGCGGCGGCCTGCTACAGGATGCGTTAAGGCGCCCCACGTGCACGAGCCCGTAACTTCCCTGAGGCAAAGGGCCCAGCCAGGCCTAAAACTGCTCACACACACGTGTGCCGTGCCGTTCATGATGCGTAAAAACGACCATTATGTTCTGTCACTTACAGTAAACACGCAACAGCAGAGATGAATGTTTATGGCAGGCATCGTCACGAACGTACGGTAACAGAAAGTGCAGAGAATTGTCATGCAAACTCTCATTGTGAGTAATGTAGCAATTTATGCATTTAAAGCCCTGGAAAGTCTGGCCTAGACCAACCCTTGGCGATGGACTACGCTTAGTCCGATTAAGATTTCTGCATTTAGATGGTTTGACACATGGTCCTAGCAGCAGTGTCCTTATTCCGGCACCTTTGCTCGCAGTGTTTCCGTGTTACCCAGAGCTCACGGTCTTTGCTGATGGTTTGGATTTTGGGGATAGTTCAGGATCGCCTCTCACTCCGCTACCGTGTTACCGCTGAGGTCCCACTCCAATATGCCAATCAATCAAACCTGCCTGCCTATCACATCGATCGCCCAAACCCTCCTGCCCTCACTCCTCAGTTGTGAACCTTGAGGTACTTAATCTACTAAAACCTGAGATTTGGGAGGTCAGTCAAAGCTGTCTTCACTCCAAGTCTATAAAATACAAACCTGAACAGATTTTTAGTTTGAACTCAAGGATCAATATAAAACCATGCTGGTAGCCATTAGTCATCTTGCTGTCAATGTGGACTCAATATTTACCAAATATCAATAATTTCAACCTTTGGACATGTTCAGAAGGCTCCCCAAACAATCACCTCAGGTCGCACAGGATGTCGCACATCAATAGCACAATTCTCTCAAGCTGTAATCATTATGTTTACATCCCAGCGGTCTCAAGCAGCTTTGCCTTCTCAAGAAAAAATTCTGACCAGCGTTCTGATGAATCAATTAAATCAGGGACGTTGTTAATGCGCTAACTTAAGTGAATGCCCACAAGTTGAATTACTCCCCGAACGTTGATTGGAAGCGAGCAAACTCAGTGGGGGAAAGGGGGCGGAAAGAGAGCAAGAGGGTGAAGAGAGGTGGGAAAAGGAGTGAGGGGTGGGAGAGGTGTGGGGTGGGTCTCTGTACTCGAGGGTTTGCCACTGGTCCAGGCTCAGAGAAGCAATGTCTTAGCATGTCTTATTTACTATCATCAGTTTTAATTTCCTGCATTTGTGGAATGAGGTGCATTAACCCTTTCATGGTCTTGTGAAGAAATTAGCATCAAAATACTAAATGTATGCACAAATTCATGTAGTTGTAATGAAGAACAGTCATTGTTTTTTTGTGGTCTGGTTGTAGAATTTTTGAACTAGCAACCTCTACCAAACAGCTGATGTTGATGCAGTAAGATAAATGGTTGAATTGGTTGATTGTATGGCCTTGTCATTCATCCCTAAGATCAGTAAATGACAGTTGTTCCACATGTGGTTTTAAGGCATCTCCTGCCTTCAGACTGACTCAGCTCTGTGTCTCTGCTTAATTTGCTGCACTTGTTTTTTTTTTCAAATAAACAATTGACAGCTCCAAAGGATTCAAGCTTTAGCTGTCACTCAGACTGCTTATAACTGTATTTATTCTTTCAGGTACAGAAAACATTCAGACATTTTTCTGGCCTTCAGCCTTCAGTATCTCAGCATTTTCACATATTTCACACAATTCACATATTTCCTGTTTTTTGAGAGCAACAATTTAAAATGCCATTGAAAAGTTTTCAGCCGTTCACTCTTCAACATTCATATTTCCATCAGACCCTTCATTCTTGCAAGCCTTCATACTTCCAGGCCCTTTTAAAAGCCTCATATTGTATAATGTTGCTACGTTCTTTATGCTGTTTTGTAATTTGATGGACTCAGTTTTGATGGTGTTTGTTTGCTTAATTTGAAGGCTAATTGTGTGTTCCGATGCTGATGGGAAGATCTGACATTTGACTTAACAGCATTACATTTTCTGCCACTAATTGAATTAAATTAAATACAAGTAGAAAACCCAATGAATTAACGGCACGGCCCGCAGCAGCTTGGTTAGCTAATTAAGCAAACAAAATATACACAGTCAACTTGTACTCATCGTTACGCCTAAACCACAGACTAAAATGTTCCACACACTTTGTGAATAATAAAACGTTTTAGAGCTTTTAAAGTTTAATATTGTGCTTTTACTTCATCTTTTTAATACAGACACCTGGGATGAAATACAACCGCTCGTTCAAAAGCGCCGTGCAGCTCCAGCGCCGCACTCTCTGCTACCTCACTGGACGATTCTGTCACGAGCGGAGTCATTCAGCTGCAAATCTTCTTGTCTCGTCGTTGATAATTGATTAAATTAATTTAGAATATTACTCTAACGATTTAATTACCTCTTAAAAGCGTTCAGTCGTATTTTATGGGCAGTAATAATGCATCGTGACCTACATGCTAACCTGTAGGTTACCTGTATTAGCAATCATTCCTCTTAAAAAGGCCCACATGATGCATGTTGTCATCTTACATCAATGTGATTTTGTAGCTTGAAATGTTACTAACTCAACTTCTTTCTCAGTAGCTTGACAAATCCATGAAGCTTTTCCTGTAGCTTGCTATATTTTCCTGTAATAAGCTGTGAAGCTAGGCGACAATGTTGAATAGGAGCACCTTTGTTGTTGCAGAGCTTTATTCAAAACACACACAAACACTAGCACTTAACTCATAAACACACAACCACGACACATATCCCTGGCCACTTCTCCCTGAAACAAATCCCAGCATGCATCAGTCTTCCCAGTCATCTTGTTGCCTAAGGGAAGAGCTTAGTCCAAACAAACACATTCATTGACTATGCAATCTGAGGGAGAACAGCACAAATATTAGTAGCTTCGGTGTAGTAGCTTGTAGTGTAGCTTACACACTTATGAATAGAGTAGCTTGGTTGCAGCTTAACTACTATAAATAATGAGTAGCTTGTGGGCGTTTCAAACACTGGTGACCTTCATCCCCTGCGTTTGTTCCTGTTTGAATAGAGAACAATAGGTCGTGTCAGCTTGTGTATTATAGGATGTTTTATGCGCTTCTCTGTCTCGAGCAGCATTAGTGTGTAAATAGCTCAGTGTGCAGCGTTGCTCTCCGTGTTTTATTTCACCGAGGGGAAACAAATGGAGCACGGCGACACATAGATCCTGAGAGGCAGCAAATTCCATTTAAAATCAATATTTAACATATGTAAGGCAGAAATTCCTGTTGATGTGGATGAAGTATTACAGTACAACAGCATGTTTATGTTGTGACTGTGTCCTGTTTTCGGGGGGAAGTATTCTGCGGGGGGAGTTATTGATCTCCTCTCTCTCTTCTGTGGTTTCCCCCCATGTGGAGCAGCGTGTTAACAAGCCGAGGGAAAGCTAACGTGGGAATACAGATATCAATGTCGGGTGTAGGAACATGAAAGGGCCGTAAATGAATCGTGAAAAAAATCTCAACAGCAAAATCAATCCGTTTTTTATCGATTGATAAGCAAAACTGAAGCACCAACTTCTTTCTGATACATTCATATGAAAAACAAACTCCTGCTGATTCCGTTTAACCTCATTTTCCGCCAAATGAAGCTTACGTAACGGCCACGATTCCACTCAAGTGTCTTCAGCAGAGACGTTAATGCGTGCTGACAAAGTATCCAGTCACATTAATCCCGGCGAACGCAGAATCGATGCCCCCCTCGCTCTGTAATGAGGCACAGAGCACACGACTGCACGAGGCTGGATGGTCGAGCGTTTCTCCTCAGAGATGTAATCGCGACTCGCACCGCAGCTCCGATGGGGCGGAAGGATTACGACACCGAGTTGGCAAAGTGTGAGAGGGGACGACGGAACTTCATCCAGAACTTTCAAATGTTTTGCGCAGGAATGTTTTCTTCAGATGTTGGCCTTTTCCTCTGAGGTTCCTCTTGAGTTCTCAAAGGTCTTTGAGTAAACCAAAGGAGGCGTCAGGCTGAGACACCCTGATGTGAGTGTGTCGTTCCCTTGGAGTGTTTCATCACAACTCCATGGTAATCACGCTCATGTAATTGCCGTACATTTGCTTTCAGTGAACGATTTGACCCGTAGGCGTTTTTCCATCGTTATCCAGGCTAGATGTCTGACGGCCAAAACGAGACGCTCCTGGGGTGTAAATGCTTCGCAATGAGCCTCCATGGGTGTGTGTACCCTGCCACGCCCTGTGGTAACTGTGGCAGGGTCATACAGGGAAACAGCACAGCCATTTTCTTTTAATGAATTCTAGGGACTAAAAACGACCAAACATCAGCACGTCGCCTGCAAAGGGATAAGCGTGCCGACAGCATCGTCCTCTCAACGGACGCCATGTCTCGTCTTTCTTCTTCACCCCCTTGACACTCCATCACTCGAACAAGCCCGGCGACGTGTGCAAATCCCACAACGTTCCCACTCGGTTTAAACCTTTCGGCTGCTGACAAGACCCCCGGAAAATGGCTGACCAGCCGTGGCTTCTTAGGGGAGCAGGCAGGGATTTTCCTTCGCGTCACCTCCCCCCACCCCCACTCTCCCTCAAGTGAGACACTTTAGAGAAGCTGCTCAGTCTCTGATCTGCCTCTCCAGCTGCAAAACGATCTGGTGTAGGTCAGATAGTGAAGAGTCTGTGACGTGTTTTGACATCTTTGCTGAATGCGTTTCGTTTCATCGGCACAGAATGATAAAAAAAAATCCAACTGGGTGTAATTATCCTCTCCACATCAGATCACCACCCACACCGCCGCACGCCTTTGATATTTTCCACAACGCATTCTATCGAGATTAGAATTGATTTCTGCAATTTACATCTGCTGAACCAACAGGAGGGGAAACAACAGGTGCTTCTGAAAACGTTATTGTGAGCCGAGCAGGCGCACATTAGCACCGACGCATGCAGAGTGATAAACAGACAAAGGCAGTTGCTCCAGATCATTTTCAGGTTTTGTTCTCGAGTTTGTGGGCTGTACCAAGGCAGTGGAGTGTACCGTGCTGAGAAGGGCGGGGGTGGGATGAACAGAGTGTGTCTATTTGTCTTCTAGAAAGCTGCACTTTATTTACAAGACAATCAGATCTGTAAACAACGAGGCCTTACGCCGGATTCTCCTGATCATTTGGTATAATTCAAAGGCTTTTCTTAATTTGAAGAATCAATTTTGTTTTGTTTTTTTAATTGAATTTTTTTTTCAAAAGTTTTATTTTTTAAGATTTCTTTTTTTAAATTTACCCCTAGTACCCCAAATCTAACATATTTGAATTTATATATTTATTTTGACAGCACAGCTTCTCCGGTGTTTTTTGGGCTTCAGTGTTAACACTTATTTTTGTATTATTTATCAAAAGGTCAGAGAAACCTTGTGCACATGTTTCATGTAGGGATCCACAGTCTGAGCTGGCACTACAGGGCTTCAGCCTGCTCACGGCCTCTCCACGCTTTGACTTTATTCATCTTTAATTTCTATGCTGGCCGTGAGCTTTTTGGAAGGAGGAATTATTTAAAGTGTGTGCTCAACTTGGCCCCAGCTGTTTGATTAAAACTTCGGAAAAGTGTTTGTTAAATAAAAAAAGGAAGAGGAAGCAATCCATCACGAGCAGATTGATTTTCCAATAGCTTTGCTTCCCTGTACTTCATAAACGACGTGTCACACCTGCCACATCAGTGAGAGGAGGCGCTTTCCTGTTGTGATGGCTGACAAACATGCGACTCCCTGGGGAGGGCCGATGGTCCTCATCGATGCTGCATGATGAGAAACGCTGCTGGCTTTGCTTTGAGGGAACATGGAGGTTCCGTGATGACAACAGGAGACAAGAGAGGAGACGGTGAAACGTCAAAATAATCTCATTAAATCATTCGTCCTGCTTTCCCACCTCGCAACCTTGGTTTATGTGTGTGTGTTTGTGTGTGTGTGTGTGTGTGTGTGTGTGTGTGTGTGTGTGTGTGTGTGTGTGATGGTTCAATTCAATTATCATATTTTATATGGAAAGCTAAACAAATGCATGTGCCTTGTTTCAGGCAACCATAACAGGCAAAATCTGAATTAGAAAATCTGAATGTCGTGCTTTAAAGTACAGAGTAAGTATGTATAGCTTTTTTCAGTGCTGAGGTCACATACAGCCCCTGACCCTGTGTCTTTGCTGGCACAGGAATCGGTTTTATAAATGCAGAATAAAACATATGAATGTGCATAAATAAGTGTGTTTATGCAGCTGGTGACCTTAATGTAACAAAGGAATCAAACTTAACATGATAATTTCCATTGCTGGTGCATTGCCTCAATCTGGTTTCATTGCGATGATTAGTATGCGAGCAAATGTACTGACAGGAGTTAATTAGATGCTGTTATGTAAAGCGGCTGCGTGAGGAAACATGGGGTGTGGAAGAAATCCTAATGTTTTGGATGAGACAGACGTTCCTCTAAATTTAGAGGCGACTCAGCTATCGGTGAGATGGTGAAACCCACTTTTAGACGATTTCACACCCGGACAGCAGCTGTAGAATGTAGACGGGAGATTTGAAAATGTACGTTCGGAAATTTCGACACCCTTCCAGGGGAAAAAACGGTGCGATTGCCGCTTGATCCCGTCGTCGCAAACCGTTTTGGAGGAACGGGTTTAGAAGCGTGTCGCCGCCTCGAGGTGTCGTTTTTCACGTTGGAACAAAAATGTGTCTCTGGCGACTTCTGTGGAGGAGAAATCTGCCTTGCAAATGGTTCACGGGTTGTGTCTAAGAATGGGGCTCCGACATGCTGCCGCTGCCGTTTATTTTTGCAACAAATCACCTGAGATCTACAGAATCCTGCTATGCTTATGTCTTCTCGAAGTTAGATGATAGGAGTTAGCTGGACTTTCTGACTTTAATCAGTCCATTCTTTCTAAAGGCAGACAGAGACAGAGACACACCTACAGTACGCTCAATGGGAGGAAACTTAGGTTATTTTATCAGTCCGTCTTGTTGTATCTCTACCAGCTTTTGCCAGGAAACCGATTAAGTGTATGAATCAGTACGAAGGCCTTAGCAACTTGCCGGCTACTTTGCTTCTTCAGTATGAATTACAACTTCATTAGGTCTCATTACAGCGCCTGAGTTAAAGTGCGTCTGCATCTGCTGAGTGGAACTTCACTCCGACCCGCATTACTCACACTTATCAGCGGCGGCATCACTTCCTCTCTGGAGAAGCAACCATCTATAAACAGTTAGCACACTTTTTGTTAAAAAGCCACACTTCTTCTTTTTTCTTTTTTTATAGCGAGTGGAGCCGCGGTGAATTAGGAGAGCTGACGATGCTCCTGATTTGCATCCGGCAAATGGGGTCTCTGTCATCCCGCCAAGAACAAAGTGCAGAGTGTCGGGCCTGAGCTGACCTTAACTCCGCTGCCAAGTAGGAAACACAAACACAAACACACACACACAAACACAAGTACTATGTTTGCATCTCCAGAAATGACAAGGAATCGTGCTCACTAGAGTTCCTCTCTAGATTCCAAATCAATCATCTAGAGCAGCCTTATGCTTTGGATTTCCTCTATTTCTCTCAGCCTTTTTACGTGTTTAATGATAAAATTCTCCTGGGGTGAAAATCAAAGTGTAACCTGGCCTGTTCTTGTTCTTCTCAGGCTGATGGCCTTTAGCCGCTCACATCTGTGCAATGAAATTAGCATGCAAGCAAAGCTGCTCTGTTAAAGGGCGGTCAGCGCCTCTAATCCACAGTTCTTAAACTCTGCAGTGATGGCAGGCGGTGACAGACCCCAGGCCGACTGATTGATTCGCTAAGTTCTGCCCCAGGTTGATCATCACAGGGGGGCCTCGCTGCGATTGAGGCTCAGTACAAGGCTTCATTCAGGTGCTCAGACTGTTCGCAACTAAATCTGGAACTGCTTTAACCGCAAACATCCAGAAAGAAACTACGTGGCTCCTTTAGCAAACACCCACACACAACTTACCTCAGGGACGATGACAGCACCAAACTCTATGTCCATTGAACTTTTGGGAAACTTTTATTTAGTTTGTTGGTCAGCTTCATAATTACAAATGAGACTGGGATCAATGTTCAGATCTACTACAGACTCCTTATGTAACAGCTGATGAAGAAAGCCACAAACACAAAGCTATGGAACGATAAAAGCTTAGATGAATGTGTAGACGTTTCTACAGTCCTCAGTCAGATGCAGTGCTGCCTCTCACTCCGAGGCAGAGAGAGAAAAACATCCCCGTCCCTCTCCAAATAAAAAGCCAAATAAAAATCAATATAACGGATTGATGAGCAATGAATTTGCCCGAGCATCTGCACCGGGCCACGAGGGCAGGTCGCCAGCCGATGACACACTTCACACAGAGACGCATTCTGACCGAAGTGCTAGGGATGATAAAACGTAATCACGCCGCCGCACGCGGATCGCAACCATCCTCCATGAGTTTTGTCGAAAGCAATTGAGTTTTACACCCACTAGGTTTCTTGTCTCACTCTATGAAGTGAATGGAATAGAGTGGGAGGGGAAATGCAGCAAGCCGACGTTATCAGGCTTCCTTTACCTGCAGCTTCATTCACCTGCTCACAGCAGGGGGCTAATTATAACGCTTAGCTCCCACCGCACTTCAAAGCGCAACCATTGACAGCTGCCAGTGCTGCTTATTGATGTGCAGATTGTTGATTGAAAAGAGGCAAGCTGACGTTTTCCCTCTGAAAAGATGTGACAGTACGCCGATGATATTATCCTTTCCCCATTCATGCGTATCCAGATTAAATGGGAGGCGACGCAGTGTCTGTCAGTGTTGCCTTTTGATAGCAGTTTTTCTGTTTACCCATCAAAACACTGAAAAAAACATCTCCAGTAATGAGCTGCTCCTCCCTCTCAAGCATAAAGACCCCAGCTGTCACCGTGAGCCGCGCGTCCCACACTCCCGCCTGTCTGCCGAGCTGATGTGTTGGATGCTAATGCCACTCGCAAGGATTAGCGTCTCCTCCGCTGAGAGCGATCACGCTGCTTTTGTCTGACGGCCATCGCCTTCACTTTGTGTCTAAAGTTAAAACAAAGAACAGATGACTCGCGTCTTGTTGCCTTTGATGTCAGACCTCGACTCGGTGACACTGACAGATCCAGGTCTCGCTTGTTGTTCACACGTGAATGTATATCTCTGAATGCATTGCGGTCTGCGTATACGCGATTGCAGTCTATGCATAGCGGCGTACATGCAGGTTTTTGAGCTCAGGCTCCTTTTTTTGCTTTGATTTTTTGCTAGATTATTCTCAGTGTTCTTTTCTTGGATTTGACTTCCTAGCAGTTTTTTTTTTTTTACCCCAAAGGGATGCGCTGTTATCAGATGGCTGTCTTGTCAGAATGCGTGCAGGGAATTCAGTGAGACGTTTCAAAGACAAAGAAGAGCCTCTGTTACACAAAATGCTCTCTGAGACGATAATGCAGATGAAGTCTAAATTGGAAACGGTATTTTCACACACTTAAGCAACAGCAGCAGCTGCGTGTAACCAGTAGACGCCCTGTGTTCTTCATCGCTCGTCCTCGTCCCACTGATGACTGATAAGTCTTTTTATCTGCTGCTGTGACTTGGCTGGTCCGCCTGTCCCTCCAATCCCCAGACTGCTGCCCTAACTCTTCCTACGCCTTGTCGTCCCTTATTAGCATCACTCCCTCTGACACAGCTTCTTGTGCACGGATTAGCCGTAATTAACCTTTTAAAAAGAGCAGTGTCAACCGCCGATTAACTGTTTGCGCCGCCGCCGTCGTCTTCGCTTCTGATTCACCGCCTCCGTTTTTGTCGCCCTAGATTTGTTTAGTATTATTTTGTGACGATTGGATGCCTCAGAAACTCCTGACCTTTAACTTGCGCCATCAGTGAATGAATGTATGCATGGATGTGAGGTCATTGTAAAGCACTTTTGATATAATTCAACATTAATAATGTTATAAACCTTTAAATGGAGGAAAACAACAAAAATATTAACTCTCGTCTCTCTCTCTCTCTCTCTCGCTCACGTCTATCTCGTCGTCTCTGCTTAACATGACTATTGTGCCTCACATGTCAAATGTGGCTTCGAACGAGCGCAAGAAACCGTGAAGAGCACGGGGTGACGGCGATCCAATTTCCGGCCAGAGTAGAGACACGCCAGAGAGGGTTCATGGAGTCGCTGGCGAACCTGCGGCTTGACCTCTAGCAGACGCAGGAAGAATGTAAAATATAAATAATGAATAAAAATCCCCCACCTCGCCTCTTGACCTTGGGGGTTATGGAGTCTTAAAGTGCAAGCGGGGGAGACGGGGACGGAGATAATGCCGTATTGGACGTCCTAACGACAGTTATTGTATTCATAACGATGGCGTATATCACTCGTGGCCACAGTGACACATTTCACATTTGGCTGGAGTGAGCAGAGATTGAGGCGTCAGGGAGGCAATGACTTATGGATGGAGAGACGGGTAGCTAATCATACGAGCCTCATACAACAACATGGAGGATGATGGACGAGGGGAGTGGAGGAGGAGATGCACACACACACACTCACTCACACAGAGCGTAGAGATATGCTTCTGACTGACCTTCAGAGTGGACTCTTATTAATTACACGGCCTCTTTGGCGTCTCTGTCGATTCCACTTCACGCAGGGTGTAACTACTTAATTAAAATAATAAGGCAATTAATAACAACAAGGCTAAGGTCACTGCCCATACGACCGCGCACCACCACTTAACGCCGTCTGAGAGGGTTTGGGTGTGTGAGCGTCGATGAGAGGCTGGGTTATGCATAAAAAAATAAACTACTTGAAATGATGTGTCTCTCTCTCTCTCTCTCTCTCTCTCTCTCTCTCTCTCTCTCTCTCTCTCTCTCTCTCTCTTTCTCTTTCTCTCTCTCTCTTCAAGCACCCACTCATCCGCCCATCCGCCATCTCCGCGCCCACCTCCACCCCCTTTTTTTCCGTCCCGTGTCCCGTTTCGCCCCCCGTGGCTGAAAGACGGAGTGCCCTTGCAGGGTAATTATATTAGGTTTGGTGATAGGGGATCATAAAACTTAAAGCACTCTAATACCTGGGAATTGGCTTTGGGTCTGGCTGTGAGTCATGCTGTTGTGTTTGATGTTGTTTCGGCCCTGCCTTGCCTCTTGTAAATTGTGCCATCATACAGAATAAATAGAGGCAAAACAAATAGTCTTAAATCAGCATCCTTAGGAACGTAACATGTGCCGCCTTGCTTATTTACAGTTTTGGTTCCCGGGCGAGCGGTCGGGGGCCATAACGCCGAGCTTTATGGCGGCATAAAGCCAGCCACCTCTGCACACCCCTCCACTCTCTCCACTGTCTCCCTGACAAGGTTATCACTAACTAGAAACACCCCAAAGTAACAACCCAGTACAAAACTAAATTAAATGAAATTTAAAAACCCTTATAGTTGTGTTTTCTTCTTTAGTCTTAGTCTTTTTTAGCCACTCCCTATTAGAATTCATTCATATTTCCTTCAGGCCCTTCATACTTGCAGGCCATCATACCTCTTCATTCATTCATTCATTCAGGTAAAGAAACCAGTTACATATTCCTCCGGCTTCAATCTTTCAGGCAGTACAAATTGCAGGTAGTTGAATTTCTAACAACTGAGCTGCAAATGAGGCCAAATTTGATACAAACTTAAAAAAGAACCGGGACAGAAACGACCTTGCTCCCTGATCTCCTCTCTCCAGCCCCCCCTGAGTCATAACACAAGAGGGAAATCTGCCTCCCCAGCCACAGGAGGAGGATCAATATGTGTTCAAATGATCCTTCAACTGTAATTACGGTAAACCGCGGCGGCTCCACTCGCTCCTCGCCAAGCCTCCACCCGTCCCTCACCCTTTTTTTCTTTTTCCCCCGGCGCACCTTGTGGATGCCGTCCCCCCTGCTGTGCCGCGGAGACCTCAGCTAAACCCCCTGAGCTGCTAATGCCTTCTCTGGCTGCCTTCCTACACTCACACACACACATAGACTTGCACCACGCGCTCACACACACCTTCAGCTAAGTGGTCCACGGCGGCCCGCGCACACCAAGGGTGATGGTTGAGTAATGACTATGGATTACTTCATTATCTCGCCCCTAACAGGCTGGCGAGGTCCGTGCGCTGGGTCGCCTTTAACAAGCCGAACAGAGGGAAGAGAACTGGCGAAGGGACAAAGCGCTCCCATCGCACAAATCCCCGCTTCTGTTCATGGATGTTCAGCGCCACCGCCTTGCCTTTCCAACACCCAAATTCACGTCATTCTGAGTGACATTGTTCCCCTTACACTTTCCCCCCCTCTTCTTTTTAAAGTTTTCCCAATAATGTAACGACGCCGGCAAAGACAGCGACACGGGCAAAGACCAAACGTGAATACAGCGTTGCCGCCTGTCATAATAATCCCCCCTCCGTTATCTGTTCGAACCTTCATCACAGATCCAATAAACCGCGTGAGAGATTTGACGGTGATCAATATCTTATCATCTTCGGGCAGACAGTAGCTGCTTCACCTTCTAATCAGGAGAGAGATGAAGGGATGAGCAATTTGCTGTTTGCCTCAGATTGTATTCTGTGTAATAATGAAAAAAATCCCTCTGGATAGGCACAACATCTAATTGAGATTTCTTTAAGGTTTTATCTTTTTCCATGCGAGCCTTTTTACTAACTAGACGAACAAGAGCTCGCTGATTGTCTGCGATTCGTCTCAAGAGTAACGGGCGTTAATTTGCCCCCACAAACGGCCTTTCGCGGTTCCTTGATCGACAGATGCTGTGCACCCAAATCAGAGAAATAACAACAGGAGGATTTCTAAATGTAATGATATGTTGTGCCAGGTGGTACCGGCTGACAGTCACTGTCCCTGAGAACTTTCACGTCAGCACTGTCGAGCAGAAACCACACACCTCCAAACTGCCAATTGTTCTCAAACTTTAAAAAAAAAACTGCTGATTTCAACTAAATTCCATCGAGTTTTTAAAGTGGTATTCCAAAGATTTACGCACAAGGTCAGTGAGTTTTTTTTTTTTTTTGTAAGCTGAAGGGTTTTATTTTATATTATATATTTGGCATTTGAATGGACTCTTTGGATCTCTTAGGATATAAAAGCTAAATGTTTCTTTTGGAATCTGTGTTATGCTTTAGTGACGCTAACGCCTTGTACAATCAATTAACGTTCTTTCAGCTCCTAAATCGCTGACTGGCTGAGTTTCCAGCTCTTCCTGTCTCTTTCCCAGGCCTCACTTATGCATTGTGTAAGCATGAGACTGCTGTACCTGTGTAACAACATTGCAAAACACATTGTGATGGGAATGCTACCTAATGCTTCATGAATTTAAAAAGCAGGTCATCTATGTACAGTTGTGTCTTCTGCTGTATTCATGTATTCATGTTCATACAATACAAATACTATAAGTGCATACTTGAGCTTTATTCCCTGCACTACATGTACTGGCGGTTCTGCTGCCTAACCTTTCAGAGGAGAAAATGGAGCTTTTGTGTAGCTGATGCAATCTTTGCATCTGAAGCTACAGCGTCTATGCGGAGGTCAGGAAAGAACTGATCAAAGCAGTCTGCTGACTCACGCTCTCCACATATTCACTCGCTCTTTGTCAAGCTGGCATTCAAAAACAAATACAGGATGTTTGGCAGGATGTCAAACCATAAAAAACCCGATCACAGAGGTCCGCTGGTCCAAAATGCACGGAGCAATGTTCAGCTTAACCACAAAGCTTTGACATTATGTTTTCAGCTTAAAAGCGATGAAATTGCACAGTTAGGTGGAGTTTGCACACCTTCACCTTTCCCTACTCGGCTCTCAAAATGCACTTTGCCCACAGCGTGTATTCACAGTCTGTTGTGTATTCTAAATGCTTTTGTATCTCTAGATATACTCAAACCGCCGGTTTTATTTTTAGAGATGTTTGGTCTGAAATGTATAGTGTATAATGGTATTCATATTCTGAGGTGGAAAGCTGGAGATTTTCAATCTTTCACCCTGACGGGCCCTGGCATCTTCAATAACTATGGGCCGGGTCCTCGTGTTTGTGCTGTACTATTTTGGGTGCTCCACTCGTTTGCACTTTACCTCCATCTCTGCTTCTGTTTTCCATTAAATCCTGAATAGGACAAATTGTAAGTCGGAGGACAGAAGTTGCGGCGCGTAAACACCTCACAGCACAGATGGTGTACACACACACACACACACACACACACACACACACACACACACACACACACACACACACACACACACACACACACACACACACACACACACACACACACACACACACACTCCAGATGAAGGAAGCCAAAGATCAAGCGGTCAGAGATCAGATTTAGTTCCATCAATCAATCAATCAGTCATTCAGTCAGCCAGTCAGTCAAATAGATAAATCAATCATCTTCAATCAATCTTTTTTGTATGTTTCTTGTATAGCACATACACTAATGCAGCTCAGAGTGCATCTTTTTATTTGATTTAAAAGATACAGGATTAATGATAATAGCAATGATGAAGAGGAGATGCACAATAACAACAACAGTATAATACATATAGTAGTAATTTAACCAAGGTATTTACCATGTAAACCCAAATTAGAATAAAGAAATAGAAGTTTGAAAATAAGTTGTAAATACAATGCAACAATTAAGTAAAAAGCATAATTTGAAAGTAGGCTTAGCAAATGGATTATAGATGAAATATATTTGAATAAGTAAAATTAATAAAGAAGACTCCAATTCCCTAAGATCATTCAATGTAATATCGGATAAACCCGAGGTCAAACAGGTCGGTCGTAAGCTTTCAATTTAAGATTTCACATTCACTGCTTCCTCTGCTCGCTCCTCCTCCTCTCCTTCGTCTTCTTTGCCTGCTTTTTATTACCAAGAGACAGCTCCTCTCTCTCTCTCTCTCCCTCCCTTCCTCTCTCGACCCTTTACCTGCAGCACACCTCCAGCCCTCCCCTTCTTCCCCGGTGTCACGCAGGGTTTTAAGAGGATACTGGAGGATTCTTCAAGGATCACCTGGCTCCATCGTGCACGCTCCAGAATGTCCCATAAAAGTTCAATGAGGCTTAAATGATTGAAGAGCCCAAAGCAGGCGTTTAATTTCTTCTCGGCGTTCGTGAAATCACTCTTAAATAGCTTTAGCTTCAGCAGTGATTATAGTCTGACTTTTATGTCGGAGGGGAAAGAAAAATCCAGTCGAAACTTGCTTTGGTAAGTGGCGTTTCACAATCAAATCTAATTGCAACACAAATTGCGGTCACGATTTGCATTTTTTCTTCTTGACGCGTGTCTCTGGGGTTTCACACTGGAAAAAGGTTCTAAGACAAAGTTTTGATAGCCTACCTAGACCTTTATGCTGCAGTAATGACTGCACTAGCACCACGATCCCTAACTGTGACAGACAGATCGTCAAACAAGAGAAAATTGCTCTCACACTGTCAGCAGAGAACACGACAATGTTCACAAAACAGCGTGACACGTCTACGAACCCTAACGCAAAGAGCCACATGTCGGAGGAGTAAACCGCGTCTTCATTATGCATCTGTTCCATCCTAAACGACAATTTTCTGAAGGTCTGTCTCCGTGTTGTGTGCTCGGCTCTGTAGTAATGGTTGTGTTGAATAAACACCCTCCTAAGCGTTTGTCTAACCCTGTGGTTTATATTTAGATTCCGCTTTCATCGCAGCTCGCAGTCGGAATTTATTGTAGTGATTTTTTTTTTTTGCAGGCTGATCCCTGATTGACTGTGTTCTCTTTGGAGCTGTCAGTTACCTCATTTCTCTCTCCAAAACACCGTCTTATAATAAGTGCAGCAGTGGAAAAAAAATGATTTTCTCCTCAAGCATCAACAAACGAAAACAGATAATTTAAAGTAAAAAAAAAAAAAAGTGCTACAACATAGTTACTCAAACTAAATAAGAAAGTGAGAAAAACAGCCTTTCAGCAGTTTAATAATATAATGGGGGATTCACAAGTGTGTGTGTGTGTGTGTGGCTGGTATTTATTACACTGGGGGGGATATCTATGGACTGATCTGCCAAAATCTGGGTAGGGGAGGTTGGAGATAAGTTCTGGGTTCTGGCAAGTTGTGATTCTGGTTCTGGTCCTTGGGTTAGGCGAAGGCTCCAGGGGGTTGAGGGTGATACAAACCCTGGTCCAGGCAAGGGGGGAGTGGAGGGCTGGTTAATCAATAGTAACAGGTGGAATGCAGCCGAGGGCCTGTGTGTGTGTGCATGTGTGTGTCTGTGTTAACGTGTGTGTGGATTTGTTTCATTTTCTCACTTTTCCTCTACTTAATTCCCTTCACCGAGGCAGGTCGGTGCTTTTTCGCTCGTGTTTTGTCTGTGACTCTGCCAGTCCGTTAGTAAGTTAGCGACCGTAACTCAAAAAACTACTTCACGGGTTCCGCCGGAGTTTGGCGGCGGGCCAAAGAAGAACTGATTAGTTTTCTCTCTGAAAAGGCCGACCATGTGGCCATTTAGAGAGCACTTTGTAATTTGGCTCCAAACTCCTGAACCATGAGGCACAGAATCAATTTTAGTTTATTTTTTCCCCCCTCCTTCGTTCCTTGTTTCAGAGTAATCCAATAGAGGCGTTTTCACCACCAGACTAATCACTAAATTTGATGCATATCTGCCCAAAAATCACTCATTAGGAGGACAAAGGAAGTTAGATTTGATTTTGAGGAGAGTCTGCAACGTTTTTGGTGAGTTGCCGTCGTGGCTCAAAGCGGCGTTACCTGAACCCCGGTCCTCCCAGCACGCCACCTCTCGCTCTACACACACCTGATGAGCTAAATCAGGGCTGTTTAGCCAATCAAGATCCAGGTGGCGCCAAGTAAACACACCTGATTTGCATAATGCTGGTTATGGTGAGTATGTGAAAGATTAAATATGTGTCTCTCACATGAAAATGTGAGTGAACACTGTGGGGATGTTGTGTGTGAGAAGTGTGTGTGTGTGAAGTGGCGATCAAACGTGAATTTTAGGCTTTTTCGTGCAGGAGGATAAAAGGAATCCCAAACAGTAGCTGGCGTTTAAAGCGTTTGTCGCTACTGGAAAGGCAGCGGCGCTCAGGTTCAACACAGCAACACCGTGACTCGCAGAAAAACGATCCACTGGAGTTTGAGAAAGTTGAGAGCGGCGGTGAGGATCGACTCACATCTCCTTGAACTCTTGGCTCTCTTGGAAGCGAAAGCGTCGACGTTTGAGCGGTGAGGAAAGTGAAATTCGGCGAGCGTGACTGAAGCGGTGACTTATTCATCCGTTCAGGGCCGCACGGCAACAACCACAGAAACACTATTGAATGTCTCAGAACTTCACAGATGCAGTTTATGTGTGTGTGTGTGTGTGTGTGTGTTCAGTTTTTCACTCGGGCTGTTTCCTAAGCGTTTTCACCTTTTATTCTCTCCCACCAAACACTTTCTAACCTTCCGCTCCTTTCCTTCACCCTCCTCCACAGACGGGTGAGTGTGTGTGTGTGGGTGTGTGTGAGTGAGTGTGTGCGACGTGACTGATTTACTCCCCCGTGGTGGAGGTCCTTCAAGATTGGCCGTCATCCAGGCATGACCACATGTCCACCTCGTGCACACACACGCGCGGCGATGAAACGCTGTACAAGCATTTAGCTTCATTTTGACCAAAGGGCTTCGGCGGCGACACACACTCGCATGTTCATGTTCTTCATCAATCTCCTCTGAACTCTGAAGACTCCGACATTACTAAGCCAAATGGAGGAACTATAAAGGCTACTGTTGTTATTACATACTTTGTTAAAGGCTACAGGTAATCTGTGACCCGTTTGCCCTCCAGCGCCGCGTCCCCGCCGCCTTGTCTCCGTGTGTGTCGGCGTACACGTGCTCATCCTGCTTTTACGGCGCCCTCCATCGCCTCGCAAAGTGGTTAATTCTCCACAGGTGACTGGTGGTCGGTCAGATAGAGCTGCTACATTACTGTGTGTAGTGAAGCGTGTTTGTATGCCATGCTTGTGTGTGTGTGTGTGTGCGTGTGTTTCCCGTGCATGCATACATACGAACTATAATTCTGTCAGGCCAAGGTCACTTTGGATTGAACCCAGCCTGCGCTGCCTCTGATGCTAATGATTTGCCGTTAGCGCTCGCAGGACGGCGGGCTGCATCCTTCCTGTGATCTACTTCAGCCTGATGAGGTTCCATGGGGAGTGTGTGTGGAGGGCAGCGGGGACTTGATATTCTCCTGCTGCGTCCGAGTGTGTGAGGGGCGTGGCCTCACCCGGGCCCTGGACACTCGGGGCAGGAAGCCTAAATCATGGGGTAAAGGTCGCAGTGAGGGTTCAGCTGAAGGTCGCACTAGAATTTGACCTTTTGCCATGTTGTGTGTTTTTCATTGGGTCAGTTTTCAGGCATATGTCTCATGTGACACCTGCTGTGACGTTTATAGCTACTTCATGTCTTTATTGTTGCTCAGAGCCTGTTTGTGTTTGTGATTCATTCTGCTAACGCCACTGAAGGCGCCACAGCACAGACGGTCCCGTATTTGCATAAGGGTCATACTGCCAAAAAGGGTTCGTCTATGGAAACTCAATTTCAGAACGTTTGGGGTTTCACACCCAGGCGCCCTTCCACGACTTTCCTAACGTGCTGCATTCATTTCAATGGCTTTTATTGAATGCAGTCATTAGTTTGCTCATGGCGGTGCCTTACAATGAGCTGAAGCGAGGTCACATGGTTGTATGATGTCTGGACCGGCCTAACGACAACTCTCCAGCAACTTTCACGATAATCAAGAGCTTAAATTTTCTGTTTCATTAACAGTCTGAACCGAGGATACAAACTCTATTTCTCACTGACATCATTTCAATTCATTCCAAACATGTGACATTTCCAACCTGCCACCTGTTTTGAACAAAGGGCAATCAATGAGCAATCAACAATCAATAAATCTCTCTCTCTCTCTGTTCTGCACGCCTCTGAACACATTTCGCCTCCAATGAATGTTCCTGTCACCGTTAATTACAGCTACAAATCCGATCGTTGTTCATCACCGCAAAGAATTTAACAGCAGAAAAAAAAATCACAAGCAAGTGCGTCTTGAGGTATTTATGTGATTTCGCTCCGGCGTGACAATGGCGTCCATTCATCAGGCGGCGGCGGCGTAAACAGCACAGTTGGCCGAGGTCAAATCGTCTTTGAGCAGAAGACGAGCGGGAGAATCGCGCATTGTGACGGTGCCAACGCAAGCTGTCACAGTTCGGTTTCTTTGCGAGTCGCTGCCATGTGTTTCATATTAGACCAATCAATCAACCTCAATGATGCAGATAATTACAACATAAACACATCAAGGTGCTAAGATGGCCGCTCGGGTGTGAAGCAGCGTCGCCCGCCACGTTAATACAGCTTGATTAACTCCTCGTGTCTCTCTCTCTCTCTGTTTCTCTCTCTCCCTTTATTCTTCTCTCTTTCACCGCCACTCTCTGCCTCTGCTCGTGTCTGTATCCGTCTCCATCCCGACGTCTCATTTCCTCTTTCATCGCTATCGCTGCTTCTCCTGTAAAAAAAAAAAGGAAAATACAGAGAGAGAGAGAGAGAGATACAAAGTACATCAGTCACTTCTTTTCCACCAGACGTATGCAAATCTTTGACCAAAGTATAAATGCGAGCTGGGAATGAGTCTCGTCTGCTGTTTCCACACGGTGCGCTCCTAAACAGCAGGTGGCGCCACTCTACACATAGAAGAGGAGTTGCGCCTCACCTTGCTCGCTTGTGATAAACGCAAACCTGGCAAAATCTCTGGGAGTTCATCATTTCTCTGCGTTTCATGCAAAGTGGAGGCAATGCTGAAATGCTACAGCGGTCATTCACTGTCGGTTGGCTTATATTTGGAATTGGACACCCGATGCATTTGCGAAAATCTGATTAATTATGGCTTTGCATATTCTATCTTTATCGCTTTTCCAATTTACAACTTCACATAAGAAAGGTCAGCCGTCGGTCCTGAACTACACTTTAGCAGGAATGCTCCTGATACCGACAGCAGGAGCCGTTTCACTCAGTGTGCATATCAGTGCTACAGCAAGAGGGAGGCTGCTTGATTTATTGTGTTTTTTTTTATTGGTCTACACGGACTCAAAAGTAGAAAATTTCAGTAATGAAGCAGCAGAAGAAGAGATGTGGAGAGCAAAGATGGCTGGCAGGTTCTAATTTCTTATGACCTGAAAATCACTGTGTGAGATCCAAACCTTTTGTAAGGATCTAAGACATTAATTTATCTTCTTTCCATCCTCACTTCAAGGACAACACTAAGTCTATTTTAATGTCTTGTATGCTCTTACACAGACACACACACACACACACACACAAACATCCTTTTTCCCCTCTTCACTACAAATCCAAGCCCAATTATGCACTTCATGATCTGTGGTCACAGGAGGCCTCCCACACAATCACCCTAATGAGTTGGGCCTTCTCCAAATCTAAAGAGAGGGAGACCTCCATCACCTCCGACGTGTGTGTGTGTGTGTGTGTGTGTGTGTGTGTGTGTGTGTGTGTGTGTGTGTGTGTGTGTGTGTGTGTGTGTGTGTGTGTGTGTGTGTGTGTGTGTGTGTGTGTGTGTGTGTGTGTGTGTGTTTACAAAAACCATATGTTTCCTGGTGATGCTGACAGAGTTCTGGTAAAGCAGATTTACGTAGCTTATTAATCGAACGGTACATATGTTATTCATTTGCAGTGTTTGTTTGTGTCTCATCAATATCTTAGCAAATCTTCATAAAGTGCCTGACGAAGAGTCAATGGGGATTAATCCAAATCTGATTCAAAGGGGGTTAAACACTCTTGGTATAAAGTGTTTATCTGCTGTGTATGGTGTGTGAGCAGCTCCATAGAAGAAGCAGAAGAAGAAGCAGAAGAGAGGTAGCTTAGGTCGAGTGTTTGTCGAATTGATATCTCAGGTGTGAGATAAATCAAGAGGCCACTGAGGAGAGGCATTGACAAAGTGCTTCAAAAGGCAATTAGACCTCTTAATATCAAAACACACAACTTTGTTTGCCTCGTGAAGTCAGACATCGCAGCCGAGAGCATGAAAAGTGTAATTTGTTTGTCTGATGTCGTCGTTCTGTCTACGTGTTCTCATATTTGATACGTGAACGAATTAAGCAGTCTGACGAGCTCGGCCTCATTCCCGCCTTATTGGTCCCATCGCTCAGCGCAGCTAGGCGACGCTCCACAGACACCAGGCGCCGCCGCCGCCGCTGACGTCAAACCAAATCACTTATCAGGCGAACGCATCGGCCTGTAATGAGTCGGAGCTGCAAACAACAATGTGGCTCCGATGTGTTTGAATCCCTCCTTCAATGATCGACACGTCTCCCAGCTGCCGTGTCGGTTCCACTTTGAGTGGAAACGCTGCTTGACTCTGACTGGTTTGCGCTCACCGGTTAGTTGACGTGTAATGCAATAAACTCGCCAGTGTTCAGCGTGCAGACATTTTTCCATTTTCCCAGCCATCTACTGCAATGAAATACTCTCTCTCTCGCTCTGTCTCTCTCTCTCTCTCTCTCTCTCTCTCTGCTGGGCAACGCACAGAGATCAGAAGGTTATGCAGCAGGTAGATTGCGAGTGCTTTGCTGCGCCGGCGTGCATACTAATGTAGGAGACAAAACGGTCGGGCTCAAATTATTGAACACACTTTTTTACCTAGACTGGCGCTGTGATGCCCCGAGGCAAGGCACCAGCCCTCCCCCCTCCCCTCCCCTCCCCTCCCGCAGAGTGTGTGAGCATTGTTGGGGTGATGATGTGAACGGTTGCGACTGCATGAATTTGAAACAAGTCGGGGACGGGTAGTCTCGCCACCTCGCCGGGCGGACAAATAAATATTGATACACACACACACACACACACATCACATTCTTGCAGCCAGCTGTTCATTATGCATTCAAGAACCCCCTCGCCCCCTGCGTCACGTACAATATGATATAATTTCATGCTGTGTGCTGCAGAAATGCATCTTGTAAGAGCTACATGCCTGTTGATCTACAGATGACAGGAGCAAAACTGATTTAATGTACACACACACACACACTCAAGAAGGGCCTGCTGTGTGTATGCATGACTGACTACCCGCCCAGGCGTGTGTGTGTGTGTGTGTGTGTGTGTGTATACATCTGTTTCGTCTGTTTCTCCAACTGAGCATACTAGACATTAACATAGATGGTTTAGTCTGTGGATTAGTGTGTGTGCAGGTGTGCGTTTGTGTGTGTGTGTGTGCGTGCGTGTGTGCTAGTGCTTCTCCACAAACCCAAATCCGATGATTTGCATGTTTGACAGACTTCAAGATACAAATATGTCAGACACAGACGTTGGATGGTGTTGGTTTGCTACTATTTTCATACATTGGCTGTCAGCTGTGAGTTTGAAGCTCATCGGTTCAGGAAGCTGCAGTAAGTGGTTGTGTATCGTTATGCATTCACGTCGCGCAAACCCTCGCCACTTCACGTGGGGTAAATTTCATCAGCTGCTTGTATGCGTGTTCGATGTTCTTCAGCTCCTTTAAAGCGTCTCTACGTGGATAACAATGATCCACACTGTGCAAAGACACGGAAATCTGCTGTGGCAGAAGTCAAAGCACATTTATTTCCTTTTGTTCAGCTTTGTGCAGCAAATAAAC
Organism: Genypterus blacodes; assembly: GCF_046128005.1. Lineage (NCBI taxonomy): Eukaryota > Metazoa > Chordata > Actinopteri > Ophidiiformes > Ophidiidae > Genypterus > Genypterus blacodes. The sequence goes on from NW_027466861.1 coordinate 797,340, forward strand.
GAGCTCTCCCTGTGTCCTTGTGGTGAACCCCAGTGCCATTTAGATTCCTAATGTGCACGTACAGAATGTGTTCATGTCTATTCTGAGCGCTCTTAGTAGAAGGCTGATTGAAGAGCCGTCGACCTTAGAGCAGCGAGGGGAAGTTATGTGTGCGTCTTCCTATGTGTTTTTGTCATCACAATACATTTATAAACAAGGATGTTTACTGATATAACATTGCACACTTTCAGTTCAGTTGGAGTAAATCAGAGGGATTGAGAAAGACATGGAGCTATCTATCACACCTCGCCACATGTGGCCAGGCTAAGTAGTGGAAGCGGAGAGTCACAGATTTTGTTAGACACAACATCTCAAATTGGCTGGTGGAACATGATAATCAACCAGTAAATCAAAACGTTTGCTTTGCTGCGTGCCTAACAGACTACAGATCGATATGGTGCTAACAAAACAACGCCATGGCTGCATCTGATGCAGCTAATCAATGATCAATAACGCCATCTTCTCTCATTTGTGGACTCGTGGAAATCAATGAACCCGGACACAATGACATCATAGGCAAACAGTTGCAAACTGTTAACACAATCACATCATGGAATCGTCGCATCCTGTTAGCACCCGTTCCTCAAATGAACTAGATGTGTGAGTGAGTGTGGTGAAATGACCATCGTCTCAAAAATACAAGCCTGAGCTCACAGGGTGCTGCTTGAGCATCCACTTCTGACCTCGGTGATGTAGTTAAGCAGATAAACTTTTTCTTTACTTGTACGTATCAGCTCAGCTAGCCAAAGCGGCGGATCTGGGATCAGCTAGAACGTTACCATACAAAGATTACAGACTGAACACTTGGGGCAGTAGGTTTTGCATTAACTGAGGCTATGTATACTTTGTATACTTTGTACTCGAGTGCCAACATGAAACGTTTTTTGTTCGCAGGGCGTACAAGTTACCCGAAAATGGCTGCGATGTATATTGGATAGAAGATGGTGGCAGTAGGAGCGAGGCAGATCCACCAGAGAGACGGCCCAGGAGATGAATGAGAGACGTATCGCTTCCCAGATGAGGTTTGTTTTCCAATCATCTTCTCGCCATATACAGTATTGATTAAAACCTAATAACCTCATAAGACACCCGGCGCTGTGCTCCACCTTTCTCATCCACACTCCCTCCTCCCTCCCCCTCCTCCCCTCCCTGTCCCCCAAAGAGAAATGGCTCCGCCGGCTCCCCTCACACTATTAAACAATCGCTGACAGCAAATCACTCATCCTGACCTCAAAGTTGAGCCTTTAATTTTTATGATATCTATCAATCACGACAAGGATATCCAAAAAAAAAAGCAAAAAAAAAAAAAAAAGCAAAAGCGACGGGCAGAGAATTGGCCAGCTTCATATTTCCGACCCCGATTAAAAGATATTACCTTGCAACGCTCACATTAATCTGACCGATCCGTCAACACAGGAAGAGGACGAGGTAGGGGCGGGTCGGGGGGGTGGATGAGGTAAACTCGACGACATCACCTCTAATTGGTGCAACATTTTCGCTGACGACGCTTTGCATTTATTTTGGCTGTAAATTCCATATTTTACACGCCGAAGCCTCCTTAAACTTTCGGTGAAGGTGACGCTAACCTTGTGCCAACGGTTTCCCAGGTTTCCCTAGGCCCGCTAGTACTTCTGCCCTCCATATTCCAACCATGAAACGCTCCTTAATGGCTCTTAAAACATCACTTAAACCTTCTTTCCCCCTCCCCATCCTTCCTCCACCGTCAGCGTTCTTTGCCACCTCGTCCATCTGCACCCAAAACGCGCTAACTCATTTTAATATGACACCCTGTCGCACTGAGAGCCTGAAGAATGTTTATAGTGAAGAAGCAACATCGTTAGAAGGCGCGTTGAAATGTACACGCACACACACACACACATATACGCATGCAAACATACAGACAGGTGAAAACGAGCATAACCTTCCTGCGGGCGATGTTTTACTGCTGATGGGCCGGTCTTTGCTTTTATTGCCACTAATCATGATTGATGTGGAAATGTTCCCCTTCTCTTGCTTTTGATCTTTTTTACTCTCTATCCTCTACCCCCCCTCCCAAACAGAACGTTCTCCCTCGCTTCGCTCTTCGTCTCGCTCGCCTTCCTTTGCGTGCAAGACCACATTACAGCAGATTGCATGCAATGATCGTTAAGAGGAAGGAGACGCGCTCCCACTCCTGCTTTACGTTCGTGACATTATGAAAACCTGGAGATTTTTTTTTCCCTGTGTTCTTCCCTTTCCATGTCTCGGTCACAAAAACATGTCTCGGTTTATTAACCTCATTAGTGGTATTTGCATTCTAATTAAAGGGGAATTTACTTGCCCAGCAGGGGGATTAAGGAGCACAAGGACTGCCGGGGCATGTGGCACGCCTTAAACAATCCCCTTCGCTTTCATGTTGTAATGACACAGTGGTTGGTTACGTTTGTTGATATGCCCCCGTTTCTCCTCCTATCCAATTTTTCAGAGCAATTTCTTAATGTTTTGCACTCTAACAGTAGCACAACATTCCTGCCTCTCATTGCACCTGACATCAAAAGCTTCCATTTACCTTTGACCAGCCTGGAGGTCGACCCCGAGGGAGAGAGATGTTCCCTCGTCTCTCTTGTTGTCCATCTGTGCCAGTTGGTAGACAAGTTGATATTGGCAGCAGTCAAAGTTTTGCGATTTTGGACACTGTCTTTGGCCACTGGAGTGACGTCTCAAACGTATCAGTGCACGTGTCTCACACTGCGACATGAGACCATCGTTTGCACTGAAACACAAACAGGTCTGTCAGAGCCATTGACATTTGGCCTCAATCCAGAATCGCTGCGTGAGCTTTTGCTGCCTTTTGAGGCTTTAGGCTCAAACGGCAGGCTTAACCCACTTAAGCCTGAGCAGACATGTTGATGAGTGTCAAATATATAGATGATCACTTTATATAGAAAGATGATCAATGCCAGTTAACTTTTGCTGAAATAATAGCGTTCTATTCAGAAGTATATAGGAAGGGGGTAGTTACTGTCCTCATCCTTTAGGTAGATATAAAGGTCTGCTCTGCTCTGAACTACGTTGCAAAAACCACTAGACCCTCACAAATGAAGGTCAAATTTGCATACAAATCTGACTTGAAAGCATAGAACACATAAAGCAACCTAATCTAAACACCTTTTAGTGACAAACTTCAGGTGCATTGATGGAATGCCACAGATAGTTTTATTCTCAGTCTCAGTTTTTAGCCTGCTGCTCTGAAGGCGGGTGAGGAGCTCACTGGCTGTCACATTCACCAGCTCGACACTCTCCTTCCTACCAACTAAGTCTTATTTACAGCTGTACCACGAACCATGAAGGCATCGGCACGACATTATTAAATGTCTCTTAGTTATGCCTAAGTTCACAAACACCATCCATTCCCTTTAAAGACTCAGCAGTGTAAAGGCAGATATCTCCCTGCATCTCAGCTTCTCCCTATCAGCATTAATTACGCTGAACGCTGACTCATTTGTGGTCGGCATCTGCCCGACATGGTGAGCAATTAACTGTTTATCTAAACAAATAGCTGAGGGAGGAAAGTGAGGAAGAGTGCGTGTAGGAAGGAGAACCTTGACATGGTGAAAGATTCCTCACGCTGAGTGCTGAGGCTCATCTCACCGTCTGCAGCTGACATGTCAGTCACACATTCAGATCCATATGGAGTCGTTGCTGCTTCATTGTTTCTGGTTTGTCAGAGACGTTTTGTTGCTCATTTTCGAGCTTGACGTCTTCATCGTGTCCCTGGCTGCCCTTACTGTAACAATTCCTAAGCTTTGAGGCGTGGAGGGGGGAGATCTAAATTGATTTCTTTTTTTTCCGGGCCGTCTAACTCAAAATTTCTGCACCGCTCATCTCCTCGCTTGTCATTTCTTCTCCTTTTTTTCTTGTTTTGCCTCTTTGTTTCTGCTCGTTTGGCAATTTTCCATGTTAATTAGAACGACAGAAAGAGCAAATATAAGACCAAGTTCCATGAATTCCAGAGTCTCTGCGGGCATTTTTTGTGGAGAGACAGCCGGTTGTCTGGCACGGAGCCAAGTATGGAATGGGACAGGAAGCTGCGACTGAACTCTCAGAGAGGTCGGCGGAGGTAGCGTCAGATCGATGGGATCGATACGAGCCAAATTATTGCTCGGAATCGGCTGGCCTCCGTTGATAAGTCAAGGACGGACACGCCGCTTCCTTGCAGCCTGAACTGATTACACTGTGGGAAAGAGAAGGGAAGAGATGATGGAGGGAGCAACTTAGCTGTTGTAGGTTTAAATAAAAACGTATTGCCAGTAAATACTTTTAGATTAAGCTAACTACATAGGACTACATTAGATAGGTGTTGGGTAACTGAAGCTCATTCTCAAAGTCTTTAAGGTTCTTGAATGCATCTGTGACTCATCCTGACACGTTGTAAGATGTATCTAAAGTTACAGCCAATGGAAGTCAGCTGTTGCATGTTTAAGAGTGTGTGTGTGTGTGTGTGTGTGTGTGTGTGTGTCTGACACTGACGCTCACGAACAGTTATCAAACCCTGTACGGAATTGTGTTTTATTCCTGAAAAGAGGAGTTTGTGGTGATTTTCTCGTCTCTTCATTTGCAAGGTCTTTACATTCTACCGAGTTTCATTTTTCATCCGTTTCTGTCATCTTTGCCTCTTATCTCTGGTTTCTATACGTCCTCGACATGGACATGTACGACCCCCACGTTTAGCATCATTTCCATTTAGACGTTTTCCAAAGCCCATTGACTGCAGGCATGGGCAATGTGTGTCTTTTGTCCACAGCTCAATGTATGCACACATACATACACATATAAATACACACACATACACACGCACACACACATATCTGCGTCTTTGAAAATGCTGAACGTAATCGTCATATCAGTGTTTTGTATAGAGTAACCTTCACTTAATGTGAGCCAATTGAGCCTGTTGTGTTATTCTTCCTTCACCACTGGAGCCTCAGCTGATGCTTGATTTCTGAGGCTCATACCAACATTGATTGGTTATGTTCACAATGATATATCGGCATCGACATTTTTTCATAAATGCTTTCATAAAAAAGAAGCTTTTTCAAGGATAACTCCAATTTCATTGTGAAAAACTGCAGCACAAACAGAGGAGATGATAGATGATAGCAATGACAAATAAGCTTAGGTTTGAACATTATTTTTTAGAAACTGACTGGAAATTTAATTATTGATTATTTACTATATATAAAAAAATCTAAAACGTCCAAAAACAGCATGACATTCATAAACTACATTTGTGACCTGCAGTTTTTGCATTTCTGCTAACATTCCCTCAGCTCATATATCAGGCAACACTTTAATATTGTACTCTTTGCTCACAATCATGCTCTCCTCTGTCCAGTCTGATTTCCAAAGTCCAGTCTCTCTGGGCGTGCAAACGTCCATTCAGTTGATTTGACCCTCACTGTCACCCAGGCTACCCCTGACCCCCTGTCCCCTGCTGGAGTTGGACCTTTTCCTGGGAGGTTCTAGTTCAGTAGGCCCAGATCCTGACCCTCTCCTCTCCATGCAGTTGCCCCTGACTGCCCAGTCGGGGTCCCCCGTGCTGTGACGAGACCTTGATCGCTCAGCTGGCCTCTCACCTCACATATTCTGCCAATTGTAAGCACAGGAGTTAGTGCTTGACATGACCCGGCCCGCTCAGAACCCGGCAGGACCCAGCTGGTCACGTCGAGCTCTAAAAGGATTCAAAGTTTTAACTTTGACTCATGCATTTAAATTAGTCAGAAGGAAAGTGGTACATACGGATGTCATTTGCCATCTGTTGATGTGCGACGATTGACGCACAGGCAGTTCAGCTCTACAATGACAAACTGACTCTCTGGTTGTGCTTAGGTTGGGTTCAGCTCCGTTAGACAGTCCAAAGATTGTCGGGTCACACACAGGTTTGGATTCTAAACTCTGTGCTCAATGTCGGGCTGCCACAGACTCAGAATGAGTCGGACGAGGATCAGGTTGGGATTGAAAACGTGGATCATTTTGCCGTGCTTAGAAAAGTCGCCTACTTTTAAAATGTATAATTGAACAGTACATTGGCAACCTGTATAGGGAGCATGAACGCAGTCATGCTTTAACATTTGCATAGTACTGTGGAGAGGCAGCAGTTTGACTGTTTACGCTAGGGAGGGGGGGGGGGAGTGAGACGAAGAGAGAGAGAGAGAGAGAGAATCCCTTTCCTGTCCGAGAGCTTGATTATGCTTTGAGGGCGGGCACTCGTTCGAAATGGAGGAGCAAACCTGGGCTGGGAGGCATCGGGCCATGAAATTTTCATTCGCTCCTAAAGTTTTTTTCTCTCTCTCTCACTCGCTGAGGGTTCGCCATGCAGAATGTATCATGCACACAAACAGGAGGTAGAGCTCTGTTGTGTGTGTATGAGTGTGTGTCTGTGCGTGTGCGAGTGTGTGTGTGTTTGTCAAGGCTCCGCATCAGAATTATACCTCCACTCCTACCCCCAACCCTTCCCCGACACTCCACAGACTGCAGCGCTCATCCAAGGCCGGGCTGCTTATTTATGTAACGTAGCTACAACAGGAATAAATACGCAGAGGCCAACGCCAGCTGGTTGTGCATTGATTCATCATCTTCTTCATGGACAGACGTCCTCTTTCCTGTCCATACAACTCGTCGTCCACTCCAGCAGCCTTTACAAGTTCAATTGCTCGTTTCCTTGCAGTGCGGACTCATTGGCGCCGCTCTTTGACTCTAGTTTGTGTTTGATCCAGTCGTTCTGAAGAGGCCACAGTCTGGCCACTTCACCCAAAGGGTCCTTAATATGGAGCCCTGTGTGGCAAAATGCACAAATGATATCTTGCGCTTGTCCATATGGCATGTAGTAGAGGCCAAAAAGCTAAAATAAAAGTTAAAATGACCAGAAGAACAACGAGACTGTGGGCAAACAGGAAACAGAGACATTGTCAATTCAAACGGTAATAAATTCACAGTCAGTCAGCTGTTTATGGAGCGCTAACCTCACGTCCACACATTATTCATTTTCCCATTTGAATGGGGCTTAGGAAAGTTGCATTTCCACCAAACAGTTTATTATTATTCCACACCAGCCCCGCTCTTAAAGCTCTTCTGCTCTACATTCCGGCTTTCTTTGGCAAGCGTCCACATGGCCCTCTGACTTTGACTCTTTGGACTTGAGGACTTTAACTGGTAGGCTTGTTGTAGTCCCCGAGCTATCACTGTGACGGCTAATTAAAGGTATTTGCGTAGGGGAGCACCCGGGAGCAGGACGCCTCCTCGCCACCTCCCCGTGTTCTGGACACGACCGGCTGGGAGGGAATCCTGACCTCGGATTCGCCGGAGGAATTCCATCCCCCGGCTGGCCTCTCAGTTCTCGGGAGCGTCGAGAGAAGGGCGGTTTGGCCGCTCCGCTTTGCCTTTGAAGCCTTGGCTAAAATCCAATACACTGCTGGCGTGATGAGGAAAGATAGAGCGAAATGATGAACTTGTATGTTTGCTAAGAAACAGAAGAATTATTTCTTTGTAAAGTAGAACACAACTTAGTTTTTGAGAGATTGCGTCTCATTAGTGCATAATGTGCTGCTAAATAGTGAGTGGTGGCGTATCCATCGTTGTTTTCAGGTGACTTCGGCAGTAGAAATATTAATAGAGTGCCCAGTTTAAAGTGATGGTATCCATGGCGCTTATGAGTTACGAGGGTTCAGGTGTCACGCTGCAAATGAGTGGAAACATTACGTTTGGCATCAGAAAGAGCGCAAGGGCGCCGAAAAACACTTTCATGAACTCAATTACTGTATGAGGCCAATATTACAATGACTGGGTTCACTCATTAAGTCATTAACAACATGTTTTGATTACTTACACTGTCTCTCTCTCTTTCTCTCTCTCCCTCTCCCACCCTCTCTCTCTCTCCGAGTGAGAGCATCTTATTATGCAAAGGCCAAGCTGGAGAATTAGTAAGGTAATAGATGTGATCTGCTTGCTAACCCCAGCCAGCGTTGACGCACAGAATATCAAAGAGGGTGTGTGTGTGTGTGTGTGTGTGTGTGTGTGTGTGTGTGTGTGTGTGTGTGTCATTCATACCTGCTGTGGTGTGAGCGTGCCCTGGCTCCATCACATATGTCTTCAACATCTGTTGCCGTAGGACGAAATTTAGCGGTGAAATCTCTCTGACCAGGACGCTCACACAGGACATTCCTAGCAAGCTTGTGTGTGTGTGTGTGTGTGTGTGTGTGCGTGTGCAGAAGATGAGCGCATTCACACAAACAGGTTTGCATTATTCTATTTGCAAGGATCATTGATTTAATCTTCGAATCCAAATCAAAGCCCAATCTTCAGTCCTGGACACACAAATCAGGTAAAATGATGCGACCTTGCAGGATTTTCCTCAACTTTATGTCCTTGCGAGGACATTTGCTCCCCCATACGTGCAGTTATATAAATAGAGACACACACATTTGCTCACAGATACACACACAGGTGGAAGGTCCATGTGGAGTTTGTTCCTTTCCGAGTGAGGAATTAGTGTCAGTCTCTTCCCCTGGTTTTGGCGGAAATGGCAGCTGTGTAGAACGACGTTCCTCCTTCCAGGCTCATATCACATTCAAGGCTCCCACCAGCTGACGGCTCCTGCCCGCATCTGCATAAACGGTAGGCTGAGTCACTGCAATGTCACTTTCAGAGTGTGTGTGTGTGCGCGTGCATGTGTAGTCCCTGCGTGTTTGCGACTTCGCGAATCTGCGAGGCGTGCGCTCGACGTGAGCAGCTTTTCATACATTTAAGGGCAAACGTGGCTAAGCTGTGACAGGCTGAGGGTGCCGACTCAGCAGAACGGAGCCAGTAAACCACAAGCTGACACACACTGAACACACACACACGCTGTACACAGCCACACCTGCTGGGTCCTGTTTAATAGTTATTCTGCTTCATTATTATTCATTTGTCATTTTATTATATTTTGATGTTTTATTCATTCGTTTTTTATTTGTTATTGCTTTCTTGTTTCAGGTAATTTCATTGTTTTCCATTTCATTACTATCAATTAGATGATTTTTATCCTGACTTTGTGTTACGTAATTTTACCTATCCATTTAATTCAACTTCTGATATCCAAACCCACTGTGTTGATTATTCAATTAATTTAAATGGATTTGATCTGATCTCTCTCTCTCTCTCTCTCTCTCTCTCTCTCTCTCTCTCTCTCTCATCTCTGTCCCTCTCACCATCTCTGTCTCTCTCTCTCCATCTCTCTCTCTATCTCTGTCTCTGTATCTCTCTCTCTCTGTCTCTCTTTCCGTCTCTGTCCCTCTCTCTCTGGCTATGTGTTTAGTGTAGCATTAATCCTATATTTAGTGGTTTGGTGGTAGTGTAGCTTCCCGTCTCGTTGGGATCTGGAGCCTGTGCTTTGTTTAATCTGCAGTGTGTCTCAGGAAGATCACACACACACACACACACACACACCATCTCATTCAAACCAACGTGAAATACCAAAGTTTCAAGCACAGCCAACCCATGTGTGTTTGGGCAAGAAAGTCCCGTTTGGTGTCATTCAAGCTTCCGAGAGTCAAAAACAATCATTAAAATGGGAAATGCTGCCTGGCTCCACTTCAGCGTCGTCGCTCTGTGCCGCTTCAATCAAGTAGATAAAACTGAATCCTGAAGCTTCATCTCCTGCTCCGACGTTCTTCCCTCTGGAGTTTTGGAGTTGTCTGAATAATGCATGATGCAAAACACTGTGATATCACATGGAGAGGGAGGAGGAGGCAGCATCTTTCCTTCCATCCCCGTGGTTTCAACAGGTCCCTCCTTGTCTAAATGAATTTGCCCGCTGGCCTTTCAAATCCAGCAAAGTTTCAACATAACTTCTGTCCAGGCCAAGAAACCTGAAGGAGTGAAGACGCTTTGAACATGCCATGTTGGATTTGAGGAAGTGAAGCAGAGAGCACGAGAAGTCAGAAGGATACCATTGCAGAACAGAACCAGAAACTTTGTTGTCTCCTCGGGGAATTCTTTGCTGTTTGTTGTCTTAAGGGAAGCATTGGAGAGCAGCGAGTACACTCCCAAACACACTCGTTTCTTCTGGAACACCAAGGCTTTTTGAGCAAATTCTCACCTCCTTTGGAGTGCATGGTCAGTACTAATGAGTCTTTGAGCCTCCGGTCTCTTGGGCTCTCTAGACGTTCCACCCCAACGCTCCCTCAACCTTCGGGCTTGGCCCGCCTCGCCTCGCGTCCTGGTTAGCTGCCACCAATTTTATATGTGGGAGTGGGTCAGACGTATGGATCAGAAACCTCATTCCATTTTCGGATATGACTCGGTTTTATTTGAGCCATATCGAATGTGTGGATTAATACATCACAGACACAGACGCATCTCTCATTACGCTATTGATCTCTCGCTATTCCTTGCTCCTCATTTCTTGGTACTTTGCACGAACTCTGAAAGTACACATTTGGTTTATGATGATATTTGTGTATATCTTTCTTTCTTGCTGGGGCTCCTTAAGGCAAAACATATCAGGGATTTGAACTCACGATATAGTGCTACTTCTTCCCAGCTGAGCTACCACGAGCGGTAAATCTGCATCATCTCATGTGGTGAGTGAGTGTGTGAGTGAGTGAGTGAATCACACAGTGGTTGTCAGATTCACACTAGTGCTGTTTTGTCGAGTTGGACTGTGGTGACTGACGGTAAGAGCGACGACCTCTGAGGTGTGACTGTGTTTCATTCCCCGTGAATTCTCCCTCTCTCGGTTTCTCGTCTTCTTGTTCCCTGTGGTCTCAGGTGGTCGGCGGCACTGAAAATAGCCGAGCGGTTTGGGGTCGAATCTAACCAGAGACAGACACACACCGGAATGAGTGAGAAACACAGTGCGAGACAAAGGGAGGCGGTGGTGGTGTCGCGAGAAACGAACAGGTCAACAGAGGTCAAATAGAAACAGGCACATAAGGTCGATGCAGCAACAAGGCTTGTTCAACATGATAAAAAACAAATACAGTGACGTCTGAGATTAAGAAATTCTGATCCTGATATCAAGCATTTATCAAGCAAAATTACTTATGGCTGATGAGTTAATATACACATTATACGAGGGAACTCTTCCTTTGTGTGTGTGTGTGTGTGTGTGTATGTATGTGTGTGAGTGTGAGACAGAGGTCACCTTGAATCTAGACTCTTTCTATGTACACAAGCAGAGCTACACAGAGAAACTCGTGTCCTCGTTCATCCTTAACCCTTCGTCGCTCTTCCTTTGTCCTCTACCTCACTTCTTTCCACTTTGACCTCCTCTCTCCTCCTCCTCCACCTCCTCCCCCGGGCACAGCGAATATCTGCAGTACTGATAACTAGTACAACAGAAACTTCTGTCTTTGTTGAGACTTTCGCTGCTACAGTTTCATAGTTTTTGTTGGTACATTTACTCATCTGTACGTTTGTCTGCTACTCGCTAATGCTTTGTCCTAGATTGCTGCTACAAGCTAACATTCCTTCTTGTTGTTACCAAACAAGAAGACACAGCAGGTCTTTATCCCAAGAGACGTTGTATTCACCGCGTCGCAACCTCACAGTTAATGGAAACTTGCCATTTTAAGCTAGCTTGTACGTTTCAATCCACTGCCATTGTTACGAGTAACAGCTAAGGGACCATTTGTCAGCCGGTGATCACAACTCATTATCTCTTACATATTTTATCAATTAAACCTAATGAAGTCTCTGAATTACGGGCTGCAGATCAGAAAGCGAAGCTAATGAAGTCGTTGCTGCGTTGGGTTCTTTCGTCTGTTTGGCTTTATGTTTGTGTCGACTGTGGTTCTGCCGCCGTAGTAAATTGCATAATTGACTTTTTGATGAATTGTTTGGATGATGTTGCACAATAAGGAAGAGGAGTGCAGACGCAGCGAGTCCCCAAAGGTCATCCTCTGCGCTGGATCACACGGGGGTGTGGATTTTACGCGGCACGGCTCAGGGTTTTCCCGAGAAGGACGGGCGGCCTTATTCAGCATCGGTGAACGAGTGATGTGTGAAGAAGTTTCAGAGCGCCGCCTTGTCTTGCGCCCCATCCACAGCTGTTCATCTTCCACCCTTGATGAAGTGAAGGACGCCGTCTGTCGTGAACAATCAGCTCACACATTTCCCTCAGCCCTCAAGCCGGATCAATTGACCTTTCCACGGACGAAGCGAAGCGAGAGCGTCAAAGGGAGCGATGGGCGAGAAGGAGGAGCAGGAGGAGGAGCGGCCCCAGCCCCCGGAGAGAAAGTAGAGCGGAGCTTCTTGAAAGCACAACAGCACCGGCGTCAATCCCTGGAGGAGAGCGTTTGTCAAACAGACACTGAGCACAAACGGATCTCTGCATGCCGACTCTGGAATCCTTCCTAAAGCTTCTCCTCAATCCCACCTGCAGAAAAACTGTGAGGAAGAGGAGTGTGCGTCTTTCAGCTGCACTCCAATCGAACTCACACGCTAACTTATATAGGCCACGTGGTGCTGAGTGTGTGTATGTGTGTGGGTGAACTCAGGTGTGTGCCCTCTCCGTGTGACACCGTCTGCGCTTTATTATGTCTCTGTCACAGCTGAACACACCAAGTATGATGCAGCACATTTACAGGAAGATTCATCTCACTCCCCCCCCCTCTCTTACCTCTCTCTTTCTCTCCCTTCTCTTTCTCTCTCCCTTCTCTTTCTCTCTCCCTTTTTCTCTCTCTCTCTCTCTTGCTTACCCTCCTTTCTCCATTCTCTTTCTCTCTCCCTCGCTCTCTCTCTCACCTCCCTTTCTCCCTTCTCTTTCTCTCTCCGTCTCTCTCTCTTACCTCCCTTTCTCTCTCAGTCTCTTTCGCTCTCCGTGCCCCTTCTCTCTCTCTGCTCTCTCTCTCCCTTCTCTTTCTCTCTCTCCCTCTTACCTCCCTTTCTCTCTCAGTCTCTTTCTCTCTCTCTCCCCCTTCTCTCTCTCTGCTCTCTCTCTCCCTTCTCTTTCTCTCTCTCCCTCCCTCTCCCTGTCTCTTTCAGTCTCTTTCTCTCTCCCTCCCCCTTTCTATCTCTCTCAGTCGCTCCCTCTCTCACTTTCTCTGTCACTTTCTCTCTCTTCCTCTCTCTTGCTCCCACACTTTTTCTCACCTCTACATATTTTTGTGATTTTGCAATTAAGATCTTCATCAGCGTGCGGTGCAGTGATCATGAGTCATTAAAGCTAAGTGCTAATTAAAGGTATTTCATCTCAATTACTACATGATTGGCTTTTTTGTTTCAGGCTCTCATGTCGGAACACTTACAGTTCATAATTTTTTTTATTCAGGTGCTGTTATTCTGCAGAGGAAAATAAGAATCCAGCTGTAAATTTAGGTCAGTCAGTCAATCGGGGGATAAGATCTCAGAACGCTGCTCCGTTTCTCTCAGGAAAGCAAAGTTAAATCCCAAAGATCTCTCTTTGTTTATGTGCTGTATTTGGTGCTCGGTCATTGTCGGGTCGTTTCTTGCTGTTTCCTCGCTGATAGAAGGAAGCAAAGAAGTACAGAAAAATGGGATGAAGGACAAGTTAAAAACCATCGTGTCAACTGCCACATCAACCTCACCTCCTCCTGCTGCGCTCACTCTGGCACCAAGCTGCAGCAGTAAAGGGAGTGTGTGTGTGTGTGCGTGTGTGTGTCTGTGTGAGTGGGTGTATTTGCATTTGTGCGATTCTTTGTCAGTGGGAGTAACGAAGCAGAGGATGAGACCGACATGAAGTCTATCAGAAGGTGTCAGTTTTTGTTAATCCCAATGTAATCCTGTCTGTACACGCGCGCGCACACACACACACACACACACACACACACACACACACACACACACACACACACACACACACACACACACACACACACACACACACAAACGGAATGATACAAATATGAATGCACCAAGCTGATGCAGTTACACACACGCTCACAGCTCACAAGAAGTGAGTCGCTGAGGAGGAGGATGGTGATTAAAATGCAGAGTTTTCAGGGTCAAAGGTCGTAAGGAGAGACTTTCTGAGGCCACGGAGAGCATCTATGTCTCTAACTAAGCTTCTCCACCTGCTCCATGGATCCATATGGGTTCATTTTGCAGCTTACAAAGGAAAATGTCAGTTACCTCGTTTGCACCTTGAATTTGGTTTCAGGTTTTCAGTGAAGTTGAGTTTGATCCTTCATCAAAGTTCCTCCTCTGCTTCAGATCTGCTTAATGGTTTTGAATCCCGACCCTCTGACCTTCATCTCTTTCAGCGTATCTACTCTAAAGTCTTCCTCCTCCTCTTCTTTCTTCTTCTTAAATGTATTTGTTGCCCGTGGCCTTTCTGCTCCTCCTCCTCCTCTTCTCCTTCTCTCCCTCTTCCTCCCTCTGCCCCGTGGCCCTTCCCCACGTGGGTCGACATTTCCCAGCAGCACTTGATGTATATCTGACCTTTGATGTTGTCGCTGCACGTACCGGAGCCTGAGGCCCAATTAAAACTAACAACCCTCCGGGCTCTCCATCCCTCCCCTCATCCCCTCTCCCTCTCTCCCTCTGCGTCATCTCTTGCCCTCCTGCCTCGCCGGCCCTCTGCTGGTCCTTCGTCTGTGATCCCTCTCTCTTCTTCCCTCTTCCTCGTCGTCATCGTCTTCCTCCTCTGTTATCTTTCCTCCTCCTCTCATATCCGAGCTCCTCTGTATTTTGGAGGCAATATCCACTCCTCATTTGCCTTTTTAAAGCCCATTTGGGTGCAGATGATGTCACTGTGATGAGTAATGGCCTTAATTATTCCTCACTTCATGCGAGTGTCATGTCAGCTCCCCGCGTCTTCATCTTCTCCATCAGCTGCCTTCGTCGTTTCTAACCAGTCAAACATCAGGACAGTGGCAGCTTAAAGGTTACTGCTCACACACATGCAAACCTCTATCCACCAGTGCGATTCATTGATTATCTGTTATCTATCTATCATCCACACTGAGCCTCTGGGGTCTGTTTATGACAGTGTCTGACTAGCAGATCAGGAGGACAGCTCAGCTTGGTCCGGTTTATAAGCAAACTGCTTTCACTTCTGAAGCGGTTAAGTTGCTTCTGAAGCTCCTATGTGAAAATGAATGCGACTCAATCGGGCAAAATGCGAGGCTCTGAAACGCCTGCAAGCCATTGACGTAAAGACGCGACGCTCTTGTGTCAGTTGGTAGATTAAAAGAGAGGGCAGTGAAAGGATATATTGCTAAAATTGTCTATTTTTCAACAGGACAAGCTTAGAATTGTTTTGATTGTCAGATTCTTGAAAAGCATTTGAGCTAACGTCCACACTTCTGATTGTGACCAGCAGAGGGCAACTGTGGGCATCCTGACCCGCTTCCCACGTCCCTGTTACATCATGCATGCAACCCGCCGACCCCCCATAGTCTCTCTGACAGCCTCGCCGCCGTATCTCACCATCAGCTGCTCCTACAGCCTCCGTAGCGAGAGAAGGTCGACGTATATGGCAGGAGACATGCAGGTGTGCTGAGATACAACGTAGCCCAGCATATATATGAGGTGTGAGAGATACGGGTGTTGTGTTAAAAAGTCCAAGATGACAAGGTTTCACATGGATCTATAGGTGAGAGATGCAGTATTAAAGCCTCTTCACGCAGGAAAAGGGCAGGTAACCCAGTTTCAGACAAACTTCAAACACTTCCTGTCATCTAACGATCCAACTAAAGGTGAAGACAGCCTGGCACTGTCTTCTCGGCAGTGATCACAACACAGAGAGACGAAGCTGTCAGGCCCGACTGCTCTCACGCCTACTCTGTAATTTTGATTGTGTGTGTGTGTGTGTGTGTGAACGTGTACAGGTAGAACACACTTGCTTGTGATCGTGCAAGAGACTTAATGGATCCATACAAGCTGCTGACGCTTCATAATTCTTCATGAGGTAATAGGATTAGAATCAAGATGGTGTCGATGTCGATGCTCGTCACTGCGGTAACCGCAGTCTCAGGTCATCTGCACTGACGCAAACCCGAATGCAGTTTACAGAACGTGTGAAGAAGATAATGCTGCATGGATGACAAACTTTCCCCCTGGGGTTCTCCTGATACAGTGTGTGTGTGTGTGTGTGTGTGTGTGTGCGCGCACTAGCAGTGTACAAAGGTGAGCGACCTTCACAAAGTTTGGTGATATGCAGAACCTACACAGTTCAGAAGTGTGGCGGCTTATAGAAACGTCAGACCCCTGCGGGCGCGTATGACACAGGCTCATTCATCTTGCCCTGCTGCATTGTGGGAAGGAGCCAGGGTGAGGGGGGGTCAAGGGTGATAGATGTTGAAAGAGTCGGAGTCTGTCGGAGCAGAGGGCTGACAATCTGGGCGCTCTGGAACCGTGTCACCGCTCAGCCGCAGGTGAGACGACAGAAACTGCTGAGCAGAGGCAGAAACGCCGAGCTCAAGGGCAACGGAGCAGGGACCGGTGCCACGCCCCACTTTAGCAGCTGGAGAGCCAGGAACACACACACATGCACAGAGGACAGTAAGAATTGCATCCAAACACGATCAGCCTTTAGCATTTAGGAGAAATGTGCCACTATTGTGTCACAATAAAAGCTAAACAGTGATGTAACTGTAAATTCCTTTGCGTAGGATCTAGAAGCAACATCGTACAAGTTGTGAACTATTGCGTGAAGATGCCTACGAGTTTACTACAGGAGAGCAACAGCGGAAGGAAATGTCAGTGATCGAATCCGGACACATTTTGTAAGATTCCTGGTGTGTCACTTTGTGCCACACGTGAACACACACCGCGTGCAGTTCGCTCCCTGTGTCTCTCTGCATGACCCCTGATGATGTAGTGAGGGACTTGTCGGCAGCCTTCATTGACATTCGGGACAGTGTGTGTGTGTGCGTGTGTATGTGTGTGTGTGTGAACATGAAGCCATCCAACTATGGACCTTGTAAGTGAACACCAAATATCTCCAAAAAGCAAAGACTCTGACCCGTAAATTGCCGTGGAGTTGCCCTAACCTCACACACGCCTGACTCAGCTCCACCTCAAAACTTCAGAACTTTTGAGATGTTTACCCTCCTCCTGCAGCTAGTGACAGTCAAAGCCACATCTGAGGAATGCAGCACTGTGAGTGTCTATGCGTACATATGCTGGAATGTCTGTGTGTGTGTGTGTGTGTGTGAGAGATGGGGGAGTGTGTATGAGGAATCCATCTCCCTGCACCTCCCTGCATTAGCATTGCTAATGTGAGTAAGTGGTTTAGGAGCATTGCCATGAGGAATACCAAGTCAATCTGGCCACCGGTGAATGTGTAGGGGTTGTCTGTAGTTAGATGGCTTCATGTTCACCCTCACACACACACACACACACACACACACACACACTGTCCTGAATGTCAATGAAGGCTGCTGACAAATCCCTCACTCCATCAGCAGGGGTCATGCAGAGAGACAGAGGGAGCAAAACCGCAGGCGGTGTGTGTTCACATGCCAGAGTGTGTGTGTTTCTGCCAAAATCCAACACCGGGAATGTTACAAAATGTCTCAATGTTTGGCAAATTGGAATCGGAACAAGCTCACTCACATTGTTTTGGGGGAATTTGTAGCTGTAGTTGTTCACTCATTCATTTAGGGGTTATAAAGGTAAAAGGTCCATCAAATGTAAATAAGCTCCTTAAAGTGTACTTGATTACCTTAAACTTCAATCAGGGAACCAAGAAAACACATTAGAGTCCTTCAGCAGTTGCTTCTCTATTGGAAATGACATTGAATTACAAACACATAAGAGCCACGTGCTCTCAAATAAGTGGTATTTAGAGAACATATATGATGATTAGTCACATGTAACACAGTGTTTGCCTCTATCAGCTAGTCGATGTGAGAGGTGTGAGTGAGAGTGAGAGTGTGCGTGGTGACGTACAGCTCGTGTACATGTCCCACTCATCATCATATCAAAGCGGTAGGACACGTGTTCAGTATTTTCCGATGTTTTTCCCTCCCGCCGTATCTCGGCGCTGCTGTGGCATCCTCGCTCATTTTTTTACTTCCTTCCCCTTTTTTAGCTGTATTACGTCTCGCTGCTTTGAAATCCTGAGGTGGTGGGAAAGAGAAAAAAAAAAAAACACCTTTGATGTTTGGCGGGGAAACTTCAAAGCGTGGCGCTGCTGTAATTGACCTCCGAGTAATTAGGTAGTGGGTTGTTGATCCCGACACGAGCGATGCGGCGGCGGGCGCGTCCGCACGGCTTCATGCTAATGCAGAGTGGAGCCACACCAGGCGAGTCACATGGGTGCTGTGATGAAGGGCCGCAGACAAATACTCCTTTATGCTTGTTAACTCAAAGGCAAATTCACATGAAGATGCCTGTGCTTATATATAGCCTCACCAAAGTGTGTGTGTGTGTGTGTGTGAGTGAAAGTGCTGCTGCTATTGAAGTGGCCTCAATGTCACTAATGAACCTTCAGGCACGGCGGCGGGAATGAGGGCCAAAGATATTGTGTGTGTGTGTGTCTGTGTGTGTGAGCATGTGTGGCTGCAAGTAGCACACAGATCCGTGTGTGTGTGAGAGAGAGGGAGGGAGAGAAATATCTTGGGTGGCCAGTGGGGCTGAGGAGGCTGCGAGGCGGCGATAGCAGCGTCCTCTCTTGTGCCTCGACTAATCTGTGGAACTGTGTGGAGCAGCGGGGGGGTCAAGGAGAGGCCTCGTCCTCTCGGGAGCTCGGCCCAGCCGCCCAAAACACACTCCCTCGCTCTCCCAAACCCTTCCTCCTCCTGTTTGTATGTGTGTGTGTGCAGGTCACACTTTTACCCCAGACGGTTTGCCAAATAAGACAAAAATGAGCCTGATGATTTGTGTTTGTACTTGTAGATTACTAAGACGTTTGCCGAGTTCATAGAAAAAAACAGAAAGTGATTGTTTTGAACAGATTTGATGAAGTCAAATAAAGTGTAAACATTTGATTTTCTAAATTTCTCCTCATCATGCCCAAGGCTTTAAACAAACGAGGCAAAGAGCTGCTCACATACCCTCAATCTGTCAAACCCCTCTGAAAACATTGTTGTTTGTACTCTTGAATCTCTTTATTTAGGCTCTGAAATGACAAGATTTCCTCTATTCAGTCTTCTCAAAGCCGTTTTGTGAGGGAACAATCAACGCGGTTCCTTCGTTCACTCTCGGCTCTGTGAGAGATCGTCAACGCGATCGAGCTCAAACTACCATCATTAGGCCAAGGTTGGAATCAGTCAACGGCCCGAACTCCCGCCAGGACACACAGGGGGAGAGTTCGCCGATTAAAATGTCTGTAATTACTCCACCGGCGCGCGCTGTTGCATATCTATGCGTGCGTGAGTGTGTGAATGTGTCTGTGTGTGAGTGTGTCTGTGGCGGCGCTGTTAGCTAAAGGACACCTTCACTGTAGCCCCTGCAGGGACAGAGGTGTGTGTACGTGTCTCGGAGAAGTGTGTGTGGGCAACCTGTTTGTGTGTTTGAAGCTGTGTGTGTGTGTGTTTGTTACAAATCATTAGTTATTTGTATTTTTGGATCTTTAGCAAATTAAGAACATCTTCTTATTAAATAGAGAGGCTAACAAACACATGATGACCTTTTTTTGCTAAATGCATTTGTTTACATTTACGTGATGCAAGCCTTTGTGTTAGTTGCCATACGCCATCGTCATCCAAGAGGAGGGCCTGAGTCAACACAGCAGTTAAGCTCCAGTAAAATTACTACACACTTAAATATTCTTCAGTATTTCATGAAACTTTGTATACTTTGAAGTCAAAGGTTATGGAGAAGTCAAACCTGTGTCGCCTTGCTGTGATTCTGCAGGTCTGATGTTTCCCTGTACTAAGTCACTTCTCCATCTTTGTCACTGAATGTCCTTAATGTTGGTCTGTGGGGACATCTCTCCGGAGAGCCGACGACATTAGGAGATGCAGACAAAGAGCCTCAGACTGAAGTGGGCCAGTTAATGCGGACGTGATGTGATGGCGGTTCGTGTCGGGGGAGCGTTCAGATGCTTGTCGACGGCAATGCTTGACGCTTTTGTCTGCCGAATTGACCCGCCGGCTTGTGGTTGTGTGTGCAGGCGGGGGGGTGGGCCAGACGTGGCCTAGATACCAGCGTGATCTGTGTGACAGGACGGGCTGACGCGACACACTGAGGAGGCTTCTTCATCGTCCTTGCGCTTTTATTGGTGTGAGGCGTTTACACACTACATACCACCTACAGCACGTGTACAACAACAGCTGAGTGGAAGTGGTTGATTTCTCTTCTAAGAGAGAGAGCGTGAGAGCGTGAGTGTGTGTTCAGCACTTAATTACACATAATGGTAAAGGTAGAAAGTGCTGCTTAAGAATCATATTTCAACACTGGAGACATCAAACCAAAGTTATTATCCTTAATTACCTCCTGGTTGTTATTGCAGCTTTGTAATGCGTCGGCCTCTGTTGAAGAAGATTCACAAAGGCTGATCTCAACGCGTTCATAATGTAATGAGGCTGCCAAATTACAATAGAAAAGCGGTGTTTTAGTGTGAGGCCGCCGCAGAGCGAAGGCGCCGGATCGGGGAGATCTGCGTTCACCTCAGGAAACCTCAAAGACCCGCTAGTGGATGAAAGCCAATGCCGGCGTTCTAATTACTCTCTCGCAAACGTTTCCTGACCATACCGCGGGATTGTTCGTTGCGTCTTATCCCTCATTACCAGCCGCGCAGCGTTAGCATCCCAGCCCCTTACCTTCATGTTCTGCGCTCATCTTCTAAAAAAGGAGCTGACATGCCTTGTCTTTGGATTTTACAAAACCCTTTGGTTAGTGTGAGAGTCGAATCAGAGGCCTTCCGGGTACCAGACTCTCTCATTAGCAAACGAAACGTCTTAAATGTCATTTCAATCTTCTCGTTCTACCGTCAACTACTCTCTTAAAAAGAGAGTAGTTGACTGCTCAACTTCATGACGAAACGGCAGCTTGAGTGTTTGTATCAGTGTTGGTGGCAGCTTGCTAATGAGCGACAAACTAGCATCCTCAAGTGAGAAGAGGTCAGTGCAGCATTTCATAATTACCTTTACTCGCCTCTGTCGCCTTCGTTTGCCCTAAGCAGAAGCAAAGGGAACCAAAAATCTGAAAAATAGACTGCTTCTGTTTATGTGGCCACACAGTGGCTAGGCTAGCAGAGCATAGCATGTTTCCCGCTAATCACCTGCTACACTTCCTCCCTTACATGTCCTCTGCTTCCCTTTAACCACATTGCTGCTCCAGCTCTTCTTTCTCCATGCTTCCTTCATCTCTCCTCTCCCTCTTCCACCCTCATCATCATCATCATCATAATGTCCACGGTCAGCATGTGAGGGAAACGAGGGGGGTCGCATTTAACCAGTGACCAGCAGCAATTAGGTCCACTGCCCTGCTGAGTTAGCATCCAAACGTGCCCTTGACCGGCCCTGGCAACACTGCAAACAAACATCAGGAGCGTGCAGATTATCAGTAGCTGAGCTGGCGTAAGGAGGTGAGCTTTACTCGTGAGATTTTACTCTCGGGCACGTGCAGATTTTCTGATTTCAACACGTAAAGTTGCAGAACCACCAGTGCGCATGAGTGAGACTGACAGAGCTGATTTGGGTTTGCTGGTGAGGAGAGCAGCACACAGCCGCGTCCAGCGCAACTCTGTGAAACGCTCTGACATGGCAGAGTGATCCACTTAGGAGGGGGGTGGGGTGGCAGCCTTCTCTAGTGTCTCTTCTGCCCTGTTGGTGTGTCTGACGTGTTCGTGGGAACGTTGTTGCGTTTGCGCGTACGTGCGTAAGAACATAGTGTGTATCCCAGTTCATTGTCTCACAGAAGTTTTTAATAACTGTACTCATGGATTTTTTACACAAGACGACCATCAGCACGTGATACAGCGTATTCACATCGCCTCAATAACTCAGATTTTTCCATTCAAATCCCAAGGATCATCGGCGGAGGCATTTCTGACGTTACATAGTGCATGACATGTATTAAGCCTGTTGAAAGATAGAAAAGCATTCGTGATGAGTCAAGGCCTCCCTGCATCTCACTGAAAATGCTGTCAGAACTCAACCGCAACTGCAGTTTCCATCTTTAATGATTAGAAACATGTGTGTGTCTGGAGCCTGGAATGTTTGTTCAGTGAGACCAGCCACCGTCCAGACATCACATGATCGGTCAGTTGGTATGGAATATTGTACTTGTAGGAGGAAACGTGGCTCTTCTTTTCAGAATACAGGTGGTGGGAGAAGTAACCCATCAGTGATTTGCTCCCTCCCCACGCTGCACTCGTATCACCAATCAACCGCCTCAGCGACATCAAAGACGGCATATTTAACAGTTTTTCTGAAGAATTTGTTGAAATCCTTGTTTAATTTCATGGTGACGTTTGCACGCGTGGTCGAGCTCCAGACGCCCTTCAAGCGTTTATTTTCGCTTCTTTTCTCCCTGATTAAAGAGCATCAAACGCTGCCTCCGCCGTCGCTTTCAGTTGCGTTCTTCCCTTCAGAGGACGAGGAGAGCGAGACACGTTCATCAAGGTTCTTGTGTCGCCGTGTGCCAGGAGGCGCGGCGGTCACAGGGGGTGCAGGGCACAGATGGCAGCACAGGTGTGAAGACGCCACCACATCAAGCACAGTCACCTACCCCATCTAAACACACTCTGGTGTCTGTCCATCACCTCTAGCACACACACACACACACACACACACACACACACACACACACACACACTCCACTCCTCCCTCCTCCCTCTCTACACTCTATTCCTGTCTTTTTCTTCTCCAGCTGCACTGCCAGATTTGCCGCTTCTGTTAGTAATTAAATCGGAATCGGTGTTGACGTGCTAGGACACAAACACGACTTCTACAGTGTCCATGTACATAGTTCTTCTCCGACTGAGCTCATTCTGGCAGTCAGCAATGCAATGTATTACCTTACATTTGTTTGCAAGATGGCTCAGTAGGTGTTGATTCAGGAGGGGAATTCGAGACTGAAAAACAGAATCATGTGATTGTACAGTGACGTCAACAGTAAAAGTTTCTGTGGGGTTTTGTGCCTTTGCGCCTAGTTTCGTTTGGATCCGACTCTTATTCGTGAAGTTATAGCCGTTTCTTGTAGCGCAGACCTCCTCTAGGTAAGGAAAGTAACTACCACCCATTCCCACCAGGTCCAGTTGCCCAATGCTACAGCAGCGCTCAGTGGAACGTCTTAGTCGAAGCCTCCGCCGTTTGTATTTCAGACCCATCCGTTCTTCTTCTTCTGTCGCTCCACTCTGTCCTGCTTCACCCCGACAGCTGAGGTTTCGTTTTCTCCTCTCAGCTTATCGCTTGTTTGTCGTCTCAGCTGGCAGGCACGCGGGCGTAAACACAACCAGACAGCTCAGGCCATATTCTGAATTTGACAGCGAACGGGAGACGTTAAAATGGATGTTCTGGTAAAAAAAAAAAAAAAAAAAACGACAGCTCTCCCGCATGACATTTAAATGTTTTGCATTCCTCTTACAGTACAAACGATGAATGTCAGTGACGCTCTGGTGTGTTTACAGTGAACACAAAACAGAGCGACAAAGTAGGACAGAGAGTAACAACCGTATGTAGGTGTTTGTGTAACGTAATCATTATCAAAGGTAATTATTTATAATAGCCAAGTTGATAAAATGTAATACACTCTTGACCGTGCTGCCATTAATAAGCAAATAAAAGCCTGCGTACGTTGGCATCGTATCATTGTCAGCGTTCATAGAGCGCCGTGCTGGGTTAATTACCTAAAAGAGCGCTCTTCATGCTGAATCCCTAAGAGAACGGGGTGATTTGGTTCATAATGAGGCTCGCTCATTACAATGACAAGTCCTCACGGCTCATCAGGCCGACTTTGAGGAGGCAAACTCCACTGCCGAGTCGCATTATGTCAAATTAACAAAATAGAAAGACGCTGACGACGAGGACGTTTCAAGAGAAATCTGCCAAATTGAAGATCAGCAAAGGGATTTACAGAGGATTCATATGTGTTCCTCTACAATGCACGAGAAACAGGAACAGGAAGATAGGGAGAACATTGAGTAAAGCCCCAGTGTGTGTGTGTGTGTGTGTGTGTGTCCTTGCGTTTGTTCCATATAAATACAAGAAACTGGTGACTTCATTTCCAGTGAGATTTTATGACAGGAGAGGACGGGGCAAGATGTGCCAAAAAAAGACAGGACATTAGAACAAAGGACAGAAGAAGACAGGCCAAGAAAAGACAGAACAACAAAGGACAGACAAAGACAGGACAAGACATGGCAAGATAAGATAGGAGAGGACAGGACAGGGTAGGACGAGAGAAGTCTGAGTCAGAGCAGGACGACACAAGACCAACTGAATTATCCTCCAGGGAATTTTGTCTTGTGCTGAAGTGTTGTTTTCAGGTGCTTATGTCGTACCAATGTGTACACAATTTGCATAAAGTACACAAAGCACACAGTGGATTTATGTGCAACATGGACTCACTTTGCGCTTGGCGACTATTAAAAACATCCTTCTGGAGAGAAGAAGGTGAAAGCATAAAGGGGGGCCGCGACACAAAACCACAACGCCGTGTTTCCCTTCATCGCACACTCGCAAGATTAAAGGAGAGAAATCCAGTCTGATGGTTTTTAGAAGAAAGTGGACGGACACAATGTGCGGCTCTCAGCTTGAGATGATAAACAGAGTGTGTGTGTGTGTGTCCACTTCATGTGATGTATCTGTCCGTCTGTGTGCGGAGGTTAAAGGTTGTGTAGGACCTTGGTCTGCATTCTGCACATTAAAGACGTAAAGGCTACCATGGATATTGCTGCTGCAGAGGGTGAAATGGACAATTGGAATCCCTGGAAATGAAAAAATCCATACGAATGATCAACATTGAGCAATTTTGTAGTTTTTTTAATTTGCAGTTTTTAGCAGCAGCAGGTATTAACCCCTTGTGAACCCTCAGGCAGTTTAGCATGATGCACATCACCATCAAAGAACTCTTCCTCTGTCTTCGCCTGTCCGTCTCTCTGCTTGCTTCCCTCCTCCCCCTCCTCCCTTTCCTTCCCCCTCCTACCTTCTTTTCCCATCTCCCTTTCCGAGCTCTATTGATCCCTTCGATCGCGACTGCGATGGCTGAGCTTTATTTGCCGTGAGATAATTGTCCCATCATTGGCGGTGCGCTGCTCTGCCCTGCTTACTTATTTATTAATGTGATGTGTCACCCGCTCGGGACAGGCGGCCCAGTTAAACAACTGCAGAGCCGCTCTCCAACCCTCATCGATTAGCGGGTGGTGGGGTGGGGGGTGCCACGGGGTCAGAACGCGGCGTTCAGAATTCTTATGTGCAATCAGTGGAATGGAAGAGCGATTTGCGGGGGAATGGGAGCGGGATCAAGCCCCTCACTGTGCTCCGCGGGTTATTCCACCAATAAAACCCTGGAATGGTTTTATTACAGTATTGATCGAGAGAATCGCGCCGGATCGACTGAGCGAGGCGAGCACGCCGCGAGATACCAAACATCAGGTTTAATCCTGGTTTATTCAGCTGATTATGTTCCCAGTTAAACAGCCTGTAGTTTGTTTATGTAAAGAGGCGACGCGAGCTTTAGATTTGTGTTTTTTGCATTTGACGTTTTAATAGCAGCTTTGGGAAGCGGCGGCGGCCCCTAGGAGCAGGCGGGTAAACATTTAAGAGAAGGAGCTTCACATATTGATTTGGCTCTTTTCCTGGAGGCAGCTCTCAGTTTAAGTGCCGGCTTCTCCTGTCTGAGGCCTGACTGCAGAGTTTCTGCTCAGATCCCTCCGTGCTTCTTTTCTTTGCTTTAACCCTGCTCAGGGGTCGCTGAGGTCAGCCTGTTTGGACGGACTGTAGATGTGCTGTTTGGGTTTGATTTATGTCAAAATACTTCATAGGTTCTGTATTTTTCTGCCTTCATAATACTAAAACATCACGTCACATTTTTTTCCCTGGATGAAGCACGAAAATGGATCCGGGAGCTTTGGCGATGGATAGACGAAAACTCAGATCATCAGCTCCTTTAATACTGACAAAAGCAACTTAAATAAATACATTTAAAAACACATTTCTTCCCCTTTAAAGATAATTATGAACCTCGGGCCATGTGGTTTGTTTACTCCTCGAAAGACACACACAAACACACACACACTCCTCAAATTGGATCCGTAGCGCTTTGAAAATAGATTTTTATTAGTCTGAAGTTTGGAAAGGGACGGCCATGAAATGACGAAATTATCTCGACGTGGCAACATTTCCCATCTGCTCCCCCCGCCACACATCTCAGGGAACATGTTTCTTTCCCGGACGAAGGTAGCTGCTCTCAGTCAACCCTCGCCTTTTCACGAGCAACGCAGCTGCGCGGCTTCATTACCGCAAATAACCTGCAAAACGGAGAACAGGCGGGGACGGACGGCGTGGAGAAAGCACGTGGCGTTTTGATAAAGGTAATGAAAATGTGAGCGAAGCGTATCTGTCCTCTCTTTCACGCCACCAGCCACCGCTGAGACTAATCCCAGAGTTCCACTTATCCCCTCACCTGTGGCCTGGTCTTCTCTCTCCATTACCCTCCAGTGACCCTGCTCTAGTCTCCGAGTCCTCCAGGGCCTCATCAGTATTCCTAAAAAATTCTGCACTGAGGTCTCCGGTGCCGTCTCGTCGTCCTGTCGGCAGACTTAATCCCCGTCGTCTCTTAAGCCCGTTTGAATGGTGGTGAAACCCTGCAGAGTTGTGGGCTAACTCGTGCAGTCACAGTGGCAGATTGCTTCAGCCCAGGATTTGGCCGAGCCCACGTAGGTCCAACTGCAACATTTGGACGCCAGTTCTCTGGTTAGTTTTGGCATCGGCGCTGACAGCAGCGCGAGTATTTGGATGAAACAATGTATTGTGGGTGTTTGGATGTACCCAGAGTGGATTATGACAACTTTACGAGTTTACATTACATCATAGTCCAGGTTTAATCCTGCACTAATGGTCCGGGCTCACTGGACAATTTTCTGTCTGTGAGGCCTGTCTGTGAACTGTCCAAGTTGGGTTGCAGCAGATTAATGCATATATGAGATACATTGGCCACGCCCACTTAACTGTGTCAGCCAATCGTATCAAAACGGTTAGAAATGTGTAAAATCTGACTTAAGGCTCAAATGTTGTAAGTTACAATGTGAAAGTGTTCATTACAGCGTCACCATCAGGCCCACCGCCACCGAAATCAACCAGACAAACCAAATGGAAATCCGTCTATAACTTTTTGAGATTCCCTGCTATCAGACAAACAAACAGTCATTAAAGGAGAAGCTGTGTCCCTGCTGCCATCATGAGTTCGACTCCCTCTCCTCAGCAGGCAGACGCGCTGATACCGTGGGAACGCCGTCACGAGCAGCTAACTTCGTCTTTCCTCTCCTCTGTCATCGCCGCTCTCACTCATCTTTGTCTCGCTTGACGTTTTTCTCCTTGTGAGACGAAGACGAGACGCCGACAGTGAAGAGGGAAGATCTGGTGTCGCTTTGAAGCACAGAAGAAGAATGCAGCAAAACTTATAAGTTGTGCAAAGAGAGAGATTGTAAACGAGTCAGAGACACAACAGAACGAGAGCAAAAACTTTGGTGGAAATGCGAAAAGAGGAGAGCGGCGAAACAATCAGACTGAATCAGCACTGAGACCTCCGCCCAAACAGAGGTCAATGGTTAAAAGGCTGAACTAATCAATGGTAAAGGTTCACTGGATCCAATTAAGGACAACAGATCTGGAGGATCATTGATTATTTATGATCTCGTTTAGTCACTCCACTTCCTCCATTTACCGAGTCGCCCCTTTGAAGTCTCCATAGCCGGGGTTACACTGATATTTGTTTTGTGCTTTTTGATGATGCGGGATTGAGAAATGTGGAACTGACATAGGACATAGGACAAAAAAAGCAGCTGTCAGTGGAAGTAAAAGGCGCTACATGTGAACTCTGCCTCAGAGAGGAGCACAAGTTCCCCTGAGAACGCCTCCTCCTCCATACCATCATCTTATTTTACCAGTAGGAGGCGCTACAGAGACATCATCCCTTTCACAGAGCTCTGTTTGTACAGATTTGTATCAGGATGTAATGAGGGTTTCAGCAAATTCGACAAAAAAGTTTAATTCCTTTGGTTGACTTCTGAGCCTCTCTCTCTCTCTCTCTCTCTCTCTCTCTCTCTCTCTCTCTCTCTCTCTCTCTCTCTCTCTCTCTCTCTCTCTCTCTCTCTCTCTGTCGCTGCCGTTTACGAGGGAAGCCAAATGTGAACAGATCTGCTGAATCGCGAAAATGAAAAAGCCATAAAAGAGGGTAAACATACCAGACAGAACAGAAACAGGCTAATAAATAAGTAATCAGGGAAAGCAGGAGGAGGAGATAAGAATGTTTACACAAGAGCCTCAACCAGCACACAGGCTGGCTCGACCCAGATGTGGCCGTCCTCCACCCAAAATGTCATCGTGAAGTCTCAGAGGTAGCCAGGCGTGAAGGACTGTGTGTGTGTGGTATCATATCTGAGAGGGAGAGAGAGGGAGAGAGGGAGAGAGAGAGAGCGAGCGAGAGGGAAGGGGGGGCAGAGAGAGAAAAAGAAGGGGGCAGAGAGAGAGGGAGAGAGAAAGAGAGTGAAGGGGGAGGAGAGAGGGAGATCAAACTGCTCCCAGGTGTTATTGCTTTGGGTCAAGGTTCTTCTAATAGAGTTTCAAACTTTATCTTGTGTCTCCACATGTTTTTACGTTTGTAGAGAACACAGTTTCTAATGCTGGCATAGGCTATTCTACACACACACACACACACACACACACACACACACGCACACACACAAGCACCTTTGTTGATTTAGCTATTAAATTGTTCAATTCGTTATTTTTTGAATATTATTTTAGTATGATTATTATTTTTATTTATTTTTATTTGTGTATTTACTTCCCTTTATATTTATTTTATTGGCCTGTTGCCTTATGTCTTAAACATTTCTGTCGGTCTTCAATGAGGCCTGGAGGCAATTTTCCAGAAATGAGCAGCTTTGTTTTCTCTGGTAATAATCACTGGATATTACGCTTCCAACACAGCGCATGAATGAGTGAGACGCCTGTTTGTGTGTATGTTAAACATATGAAAAACTGGCTAAGGACTGCACTGAACACCTCCCCCTCCTCCTCCTCTTCCTCCTCTTCCTCCTCCTGAGAGTGTCAAATTAGTCTCGCACATTTCTGCCAATTGTGCCCCCCAGAGAAACACCGATCACAATGCAATCAACATATTAAATAAATAACACAGCAGCCATGTTGTGTATAATTTCCTGCAGTTATTATGCGACACAATGCGTAAGAATTGAATGTGGTCCACAGGGACGCACACATTGGGCTTGTTTTGGAGCTGGGGATGATAGCTCTTTAATGTACAGTATAAGCGTGTGTGAGTGTGACAGATCGGCCCTGTCAGCGCGCCATCTCTGAGGGAGGAAGAGGAGGAGTTCAGAGCTCTGCTTCCTCCTCACGTGGTGCTAATATAAGAGGCCGGCCCATTAAAATGCAATCTGGGCCTCACGCTCTGTTTGAAGAGCGTAAAGATAGGGCGGCAGGGACGACGTGGACAGGCACGTGTGTGTTTGTGTGTGTGTGTGTGTGTGTGTGTGTGTGTGTGTGTGTGTGTGTGTGTGTGTCTCTCTCTCAGCGTGACATATTGATTGCTGATGCCCATTTATTTTTTTTGGGGTCATCCTCTGCTCGTTGACCTCTGTGTAATTACCTCTGGGATGGCGGGGGAGTGTTATTTAAACTGGTGACTCTGATCTTGTTTACCTCCCCTCCAAGTGTTAGAATCGCAATAATGGAGCTAATAATACAGCCCCAGCCTTGTGATTAGGAGGCGTTCTCCTTCAATAGGTCACCGTGGGGTTACCTGTGCAGACGCGTGTGTCATTATCTGCCCTGTGAGGCGCTCCTACGTGTAATTCTTCCTGCTTCTCCGCTCAGTTTGATGCATATCTTTGCCTTTACGCTCAGCAGCAGAGCTCAGGTCGCCCTCAGGTTGAGGTCGAATGTGAGTGGGAGTCTTCCGGCGTCTTCCGTGTTTTCCGTGTCACCGTGGCGTTGGTCTCCTGTGGGACTATTGACTTTTACCGTTTGATTTGACTTGAAATGATGCATTTGTACAATTCATGAAAGGCGTCCAGATGCAAAGATACATTTATCCTGATTAAATTTCCCAGAGTCCCACTCACATTAAACATCAAATTAAAGTCCTTTAACATTAGGTTTGCCTGCCAATTAAAATGCAAATAACACACACACACACACACACACACACTTTATGGAAACGCCGGGTAGCCACTAATTTATTGCTTCTATTTTTCATCCGTCCTCTCTCTGCTGTTAAAAAGACAAATTTAACAGCTGAAGCAAATGAACCTGTTCACATTGGAATCTATTTAAATGGTTGAAAGTGTTTGACAGATAGTTAAATCCTGCCTGTCCCTTGTCAGAGATATGTGGCGTTCATAGGCTGTTGTTGCAACTCGTGTCGTGATTTGGACCAGAAGAAAAATGATGATAATAGAAAACAAAGTGCAAGGTAATAATAATGTACATAATGTTTAATTTGGTCCAATACGCCTTTGGGGAAAATGCTGATGGAATATGTGACATTACTGAGCAGGTAGGATGAAGTCTTAGAACTCCTAAAGGTACTCGAAAGGAATTTTAAGGACAATATGAGGGTCGGCGTGACGTTAGACCTGAACAGATATTATTTATACGACAGGAAGTACTTTGTCTGCCAGTTGTTTGTTGCCATCACGGCACCATTAAGCATCAAAATAAGGGAAAAGAAGAAAATTCGAGTGTTGCTTATTTGTTGAGAGCCACATGGATTCGGCTGAGGGGAAACATGTCAGATAAAGGATGACTCAGACCCTCATTTACTTCTGTTATTGTCACATCACTCAAAGGAGGATAGAGACTGAACACACATACACACAGGGATTACAAACATGTGTCCAGTAACACTTGGATATACTTTCCCCAGAAAAATATCAGAAGGTGCGCTGAGGCCAAATCCCTTTGTTGGCGCCTCTTGTGCGTTTCTTGCGCGGTTGAACAGAAGATAGTGAGTATTTGCTGCCAGCTGTGAGAACTCTGCGTAGATCCAAAAAGCGGTGACACAGAGCGAACAGACACAGAGCGAACAGACACTGAGCGCCGAGAGAGGCCAAGGTTACTCACAAAACAGCCTTTGTGTCGGTGTTTAGAGTGGAGAAGGGACTCGCTGAAACATTTTCACAAAGGGAGGTCATCCCTTCTTGCAGTTTATGCTACAGCCGCACACACAGCGTACGCACACACACTGACTGGTGAAAGGCGAAAGTGAGAGAACAGAAGCGTTAAAGAAAGAGATTGTTCCAGGCCGCTGTTTGTTGGGAGTCACAGTGATGGTTACCACATTAACAAATGTGTTTTCCCCACCCTTACAACTCCAAAGGCCTGTTTTCACTCAGTGTGCAGAGTGCCTTTGCTTGTTCTCGTATCTCTCGCGGCATTCTCCGTCAATGTAGCAGATTGAAGCTGATTTCTGACTCCAGTAGAGACAAAGTCCAGACTTGTTTTGTGCGCTTTCCTCTCTTTCTCTCTCTCTCTCTCTCTCTCTCTCTCTCTCTCTCTCTCTCTCTCTCTCTCTCTCTCTCTCTCTCTCTCTCTCTCTCTCTCTCCCTCCCCCCCTCCCTAGTGATGGATGGTCATTTCCATGGGCTTGCTCATGCTTAATGAACCCTGCTCTTCACGTCTTAATTGAATGCTTTTTACGCTCTCTCCCATCCCCAGTCCCATCCTTCCCCCCTCCCCCCCCCAGAGTCCCATAATCCCTTTCTCCCTGTCCCGTTTGCGTGCGAGAGGAAACTGACGGCTAATGAATAGAGGTTCTTTAAACGTATCGCACTTCTCATGAGGCCTCAGGGGCTTCACACACACACACGCACACACACACACTACCATGCACACAGTAATAAACAGCAGCCTTGTCTTCTTATAGAACACACGCGCACACACACACACACACAGGCTGAAATAGTGCTTCAAATGAAAGGCCACTGGAGTCTCTCTGTAACTTAAATGCTGACTTCTCTTTCGTTTTTGTGGAGTTCAGGAAAATGCCGAGCGGCCCTCATTAGGTAATCCATTTTTGTTTCAACACACACACACACACACACACACACACACACACACACCACATTACCCATTAGCAGCCAAGGTTGACCACCCACTTCACTGCATTGATATTAGTGCAGTTCTTCCTTTCTTTCGCTGCTTTGCTTCTCAGATTTGGCCTCGAAAACGAATTTTAACAGTTTTTAAAGTTTCTACATTGACTTACTTTTGCAGTGGTTGTCCTGTGTGCTCACACCATATTACAACTAGGTAGTAGCAGAGACAGAGGTGCTGTCAGCAATCTACAGCCATGTTCCGTGTTGTTTATATTCAGACCCTGAGAGTGCCTCTTAGGGCGAACATATGCATTTTAAGTGAAATCACCTATGTTGCTCTGTGGGTGAATTCATGGTCACAGGTCCACTTTGTGAGAGTCTAATGTACATTCCATGCTAACATACGTATGGAATCCGTGGATGCTGGAGGTCAGAGGCTCCACTTCGGCTGCCACCCAGTTTTGTGTGTTTTGCTCACATCTTGTACAGTAGAAATGCAAACACAATCAAATATTTTCAGAATCTGTGTCGGTTCCACTGACTGCTGTACGTCTAAATGAATGTTTGTGTATGTGGGTGGTTTCAAAAAATCGGCCCGCGAGTTAAAAACGCTCCTGCTGTCAGCGCGGAGCTCTGTGTGCTGGAATCCTCGCTCGCCTTCTCCATAACTGGTTTAACGGTATCACAGTCCAAGAGAAAGAGCAGCTGGAAGGAGTTACACACACACACACACACACACACACACACACACCTTTCAGAGCCAAACTTCCCTCGCTCACTCAATTTAAGGAGGCCTGAATGCCGACAGTCGCGCTAAAAATACTTTGAGATTCTTCCCTTCCAAGTTTAAAAAGAACCTTCAGGACAAAGACTGCAGTCGCTCAGCGTGAGGCTCAGGAATAGAACCGACGCACAAATCAGTGGGTTTTGTTCATATTTAGTGTCTGTAATGCCACTTTTAGGTGTCAAATCAAAGACAAATAGCTAAAATTACAAAGAAAGGATTCGAAATTAGTATAGAAAATACACTACAAACAACTCGTTAGTTAAGCCACAGTTATTCAACAACAAAGCAACATAAAACTTAAAATAGATTTACTATCAAAACTAGAAATTGTTGAGGTTGCAAAGGATGCAAGAAGGTCGAGACACAATTCGCACAAACAGAGAAGCAGCCGGTAAAAGACCCCAAACTCCTGCCTAATGGTCTTAATGCTGCTCTAATTCTTGCATCGCGGTAATAAAAACGGACTTTGCTCTTGAATGGAATGAACTGGAGATGCTGGTTTCATGCCGCAGCATAATTGGGGTCAAACTGAAGCCGACCGACATTTGTTCTGCAGCCACTTCTTCTCTAATTTGATTCTCACTTCAGTTTTATGTTCTGCCCCCTTAAAATTAAACATTTAGTGTTGCATAAAGACCAGGAACCTGCTTGTTTTTATCCCGTACACACACCTTGGAGTGTGTGGTTTGGGAGGAGGTGGGCGATCTTCTCCAATTTGGAAGGAGCCTAAGCTGTCACTCACTGATCAGGCCCTCTTTATGGCTCGATACCTCTCTGAGCCCTGATAATCTCTTAAATTGATCAGTGGCCTCATTGATCTCTGGCCCGGCATGAGCCAATCACACACCTGGCCAGGAGAACAACCAGAACGGCAAAGAAAGAGGTCCTGGAAATCTGACTGAGCGAGCGGAGCAGCAAACACATGGACTTGAGTTCCTGCCGGAGGGGAATATCAAATCATCAGAGCTTAATATTTCACCGACTTGATGAAATATGCATCGTAGCCCAGAATGGCAGGAAAATGCAATGATTTGGATGCATTATGCACGAGGACGTCTGCTGGCAAAAAGGACAAAACACTGGTGAATAAACGCCTTTACATTTCTAGAAAGATACAATCTAAAAAGGAAATTATCTTTTCATGTATATTTTTAAATTAAAGGATGATCATTGGAGCTTAGTGCAGAAAAATCTGGAATATCATCTTCCTTTTGAAACATATTCATTCTCGTGAAGAAATGAGAGAAAAGAAGATTCAGTCTAAACAATCTGACCCCCACTTGATGCTGTTGGACACGTTTGATTGTCTGTTTTGGCTCCGCCCACGTTCCCTCCCCCTCTGTCAACACGCAGCATGTTTAGCAGCAACACTTGTTTGTCTTCCTGTCTGCCAAAGAGTTTTTCTTTTGTTTTTTTTTTTACAGTGCAGCTTTTCTGCCAAGACTGTAAACACCAAATGAGTTTGTTGTTTACTGACTTGGCAGAAAAAGGGCAAAGGACTGAAGAGCTTCAACATGTCAATAAAGTGGATTGACACGCGGAGGAACTTTCTGCAATAACAGAATTCAGTCTGACTGTCGAGTCCTCACACAATGATTTAACAGTAAATATGCAGAAATCCCCTCTAGATGGTAGAGAATCATTCTGATCTTCCTTTAATGAGCTCGTCACTCAAACGTCTGAACCGCGGGGTGAGTCATTTATGGGGAGGAAGTCAGGGTGCGCTTGTTTATGGATGTCTGATTGTTGTGGAGTCTGGATACGGAGCCAGCAGGAGCCGGACTCACCCGCTCGGTTGCCAAACGGCCACATCACAAACACAAGTGCTGAAGACAAAAACAACAGGCAGAGTAAATAAACAGAACACAGCACCAAACCTCCACATGCGGCAGATTGGCAGAGCTCCACGGCTTGTTTACATGCATATAGATGTTCCTTATAGATCTATATGCGTCTCACTGTACGGATCTGACTCTCTGACTGACAGTCGATGCCTCTGCTCTCACCCAGCGTGTAGGTGTTTGCATGCAAAACATTTGGAGAGGAATTTCAAGTAATGGAGTCGAACCCGGAGGCGGCGGCGGCGGCGGCTCCAGAGTTTGTTGTGGACTTTACGTTGGAGCACAACAAACAGCCGGGAGCTCGACACGCAAACAAAACTGTCCCGCTGAGGCATCGGGCGGGCAGAGATGTGATTGGATGCCGTGGATGAGCTTGTTTCCGTGGAATCTGTTTGCTTTAATCGGGCCGCTGAGTGTCTGAAGTCAAGTCAACTTTACTTCTATAACCCAGTGTTATATACAATGTCTGCAAGTGCCGCCTCAGGAGGTCGAGTGCGTTTTGACCCGTTGACGTGTCGCTCTGCAGGAGACAGGTCCTTGTGTGAGGCTTGGGTTTGTGCGTCCCATCGGCTGAATCTTTGCAAGGGAATGAAGTGACACATAAAAACCAACACCCCGCAGAAGTAGATGAAGACGTTTACACACTCTACAGCGCCACAGTTTGTCACACACACACACACACACGTGCTGCAATATGCAACGCAGGCTGCAGCATAAATGGGACTTCAGAAACGAACCGAGTGTTTGTGTAAAGAGCCTAAAATTACAGCAAAAAAAAAAAAAGTCTCAGAAGCTTTCACTGCGCTGAAAGGCCTTCAATGATTTGTGACTAAAATGTGAATAAAACATGAACGCTGAAAATATTTAGCTGCAAATGACAGAAAACGTTTATTTACCAAGAGAAGCTCCGTGGCAACGCCGAGAGCACAAACATAAAGAAGGGAAATGCTGTGACAGAGACCTCTGACTCTCAGCCACCTGTTCTAAATATCCCTTCAATTGTTTCTTCTCCTTCCACTTCCTCCTCTTCTTCTTCTTCCTTGTGTGATTCCAGTACATTGCACTTTTGAACACCTTATCATGTTCAGACAAAGGCACCCGTGCTCGCCCCTTCCCTCCCCCTCTGAAATAGTGAAACAGGATTACCCGCCGCCAGCTCAGGTGGAGGCAAAGCAAGCGAGGTTGAAAGACAATGGAGCCAAAGTTCAGTGGATGAACGTCTCCTCTCTGTTCTCCTCAGGGGAAAAGAGGTGATTTAAAACGTTTTCCCTCTGCGAGATAAGTAAGAAAGGAGAGAGGATTTTCTGGCGGTAACAAATCGAAGCGTCGCTCTCGGGCTGACCGCCGTCCGCCACTGAACAGCAGCCAGCCCAAATAGAACCAAACACGCAACAACCAGCCATAAAGCAGGAAGAGCTCCGGCCCTGTGTTTGCTTTCTGACACCAGCTGCTCCTGACTGCATCCTGCTGCTCTTTATACTCTCTGTGTTGAATTGTCTGCAGCGGTGTGGAGCTGCACGAGTGCACCTCTGCTGCTGGAGGTGAGGAACTGCAGGGGCGATTAGAGAGCGACCAGAAGTGTGTGTCTGTGTGTGTGTGTATGTAAGTACTTGCGTCACTGTGCGTACGTGTTCTCATCTCTTTTCTTCTTTTCTGCTCTTTTGTGCATGTGTTATTACACCCACACAAAGCATGCCGTAAGTGCATAGACTGCAGCGAGTGTGTGTGTGTGTGTGTGTTTGTGTGAGTGTGTACGTGCTCTCACTATCAGGAGCGGCACAAGTCACCGAGGTGAAGTGCGCTAACGTCGAGGCTCTAAATTGTGCTGTCGAGGTAAAGGACAGGAGGAAGCAGGAAGGAGGTGTCAAGAAGGTGAGGGGGAGATGAGAGGAGAGAGGTCACGTGAGGTGAGCGGCCCAGAAAGGAGGAGGAGGAGGAAGAAGCCTCTAATGGCTGTGAAAACCCTGTCCTCCTTTTTCTATTTTCCCTTTTCCTGTGTGATCCCAGAAATGGCACCATCGAACCGTGAAATGCCGCCGCGTTCACCTCTCACCTCGCCTCGTGCGCCGCACAGAATGTCGCCGCCCACTTTCCGACGTTTCCAGTTATCGACGCCCGTCAGGCCCCCGGGTCGCATCGACTCAACGGAGGGGAATCTCAATAGAATCTTTTGCAGCCTAACACAGTTCTACTTTCCCATCCGTGAGATGTGTTCATCTTTCATCGTGACGTTGAATGTCTCCAACTTAGCTCTGATGGCCGAGTGCTCAGTTCTCAGCTTGTTCATGCAATTTGCTGGTGTAGCGCTGGTGGGCCGTTGTCAGGTTGGGGTCACCGGTCGGCCGTATCTGCTCATCAATTCAGAGCGACGGCAGAGATAAGAAGCAAAATGAGTTATGAGTTTGATCATAATTAAAATCTGTGCACTGATGCAGACGGCGGCAAGGAAAACATCGGGGGGAGAGAGAGAGAGAGAGAGAGAGAGAGAGAGAGAGAGAGAGAGAGAGAGAGAGAGAGAGAGAGAGAGAGAGAGAGAGAGAGAGAGAGAGAGAGAGAGAGAGAGAGAGAGAGAGAGAGAGAGAGAGAGAGAGAGAGAGAGAGAGAGAGAGAGAGAGAGAGAGAGAGAGAGAGAGAGATCATCTCCAGAGTAACCTTCCTCTTCACCTCTTCACTCTGCACCGCGGGGAGCGTGTTTACTCGGAGAGATGCAGACATCAAAGAGCGCGCTGTCATCGTCCCGAGTCTGCGGTGACGTCTGATTTAGTTTTCGAAGCCAAAGAAAAAGAATCAAACTTTCCATGGAAAAAAATGGAGCGGAGCCCAAAAACCCTGGAGCGGAGCCCTTAAGGAGGCTCCACTCCACGGTTTCCTTCCTTTCGTTTACCTCCCACCTCGTTCCTCCCGCTCCTTTCAGAGTGTTTCACTCAGGCACAGGTTAAATATGAACAATTAATGCCGTGGACTTTTTCTTTCAGAGGAAGAGAGACAGCGTGAGAGGCGAGCGTCCTCTGAACCTTGATTAGACGGAGCGTTTGAAGCTAACAGCGACGAAGGCCCCTCTGGCAGCCGCCCCGCTCACCGCACAAGGTGAGTCACACTGGGGTAACACTCCTTTATAGCATACACACATATACACACACACACACACATGCGCAGTGGATTGGCTTTGGTGTCTTTTCAACATAATATAATTGCACACATGAATATGGATAGGGCAATCTGCATAAGGTCCTTCAACACACACACACACACACATTCACACACACACACACCATTTTATTCCACCACATTTAGACTTTTTCTGCACATTAACTTCACTTTTTTAAAATCAGTTGCGCGCGTTCTCAATCACATCACCCCGTCTACGATGGCGGTTGTCATCGGAGACGACATCGTAGCACATCTGGAGAAATAGAAGAGAGAGAAGGAAGCGAGTGTGTGACTGAGGGAGTGAAACATGATGGAGGAGAGGTGGAGGGAGTGGGAGGAAAGATGAGGAACGATCCCTGATTGTGTTCGTCTTATGAGGGACATCCATCAGGGCTGAGCTTTATACACACACACACACACACACGTACATACTTTAAAACACATAATGCACAAAGCAAACACACACAGACACACACACACACACACACACACACTGGTCTCCCCACTGATTCACACATTTCCTCTCCAATCTCGTGCGTCTTTACATTTATTATATTTACGTCTCATATGTGCTGTCGCACAGTGTTCTTTAATATTTGCTGAGGAAGATTTATGGCTGGGCGGCTGAAGTGTTTGTTTGTGTAACGCGAGCTGACAGCTTCATGAAACCAAAGAAGCATCAATGGGGGAAGCTCCGTCGCTCTGTCGCTCGAGCTAAGCTAGAACCGGACCATGCAGAGTGGAACTGGAACCCTGAAGCCACAGGAGGGAGCGAGGTCGCGACTCGCCTCACCTGCAGGGGGAAACAAAAACAGTACGATCCCAGAGGACAAGCAGGAGGATGTGGGATAAAAAGGGAGTGATTAGAGGAATGTAAACAAGCGACAACGACGGAGCAAGTGAGGCGGACGGAGAAGACGAAGAAGAAGAAGAGGATGGGTAAAGATGGAGGAGGTCGAAGTCGGTCGATGTTTAAGTAGTTTAGAAGCCAAGAAAATGCCAATAAGCAGCCGGCCTGAGGTTTTCCTGTGCAGATGAAGAGCAGCTGAGCCTCTGCGAGCTGATGAATAAGTGAAGAGACGAGAGCTCAGTGAAGAGTCGCAGATACAACCAGCAGCAGGATTTAAAAAAATATGTGCATAAGTCAAGTATAATAACAACATGGAAGGGTTTCCTTTCACTCCAGAAGAACACGCGGCTTGAAATTTGTATTTTCAGGTGATTTACGTCCCAAACTTGCCTGCTGACGATCTATTTCTCTGTAAGTTTTTAGCATTCTGGAGGTATTTCCCTATTAAGTCCTCGCAGGAATCCATAAGCTGTTCCCTTCTTCTCCCTTATCCATGCTTTTATCACCTCCTCTCACTTCAGACTTTACTTCGTTTTTAAGACCTTGGACTGTCTTCAAAATGAACCAGAGAGCCTGCAGCTTTTAACCCGGTCTAAGAGAAGGTCAGGCCTCACTCCCGTCCTGCTGAGTCTGCTTCCTCTGCATCTCAGACTCCATTTTTAAATACAAGGTCCAAGCTATAACTTTGTATTCTTGGTTATTTGCTGTCTCTCATATTCACCGAAAGCTGAAAACTTTCCTCACAGACGGGAGTTTGGTTTGAGCCTTTTATACATATTTGCTTTTCTGTATGTTGTACTCCCTTTCTTAATGTCGTAAAGCCATTTGCGATATTGCCGTTTGCTAAAGGTGGTGTACAAATGAACTTTACTTACTTACAGAAAGCTTCCGACTGCTGCTTTAATGTAAACCCAGACGCGGTTAGAGATAGATGTGGAATCATTATGGAACCACCAGGAACCATTTCCAGCGTAATTCAAAACCGATCTGGCAAGACGGCAAGAGTCTCTGTGGGGAAAATGTGTTTCCAGAGCCGTAAGAACCCACCGCGACACTTCAGTGTGTTTAAGTTCATCAAAGTAGAGATCAGAGATGTGTTTGCGTCCTTCCCCTTAGTGTGAGGTGGCTTTCAGGGACGCCGAAGCAGGAGCGGCGTGAGACTCGACCGTGACATCTCGCTTGTCGTCTGGTTTCATATCCATGCAATCAGAAACCAAAGGAAACACACAATAAAGCTAATGAGTGCAGCGAAAGGTCACTAGCAGCTGAGCAGTTCAGGTGTGAAATCCATCCAAGCTTATTAGTTAACTTCATTAACTCTTTAATAACTGTGTGAACTTTTGAAGAGAGAAGAGAAGAGATAAAGAGTCACAGTAATTATTTTTATAATTATTAAAGGAGACATGTAACACTTCTGCCCTTTGACCCCATATTCAGTATGTTGTGAAGTTTGCGTTGTCAAAGTTGACGCCTGTAGAAACGCTTCCACAGCCTCATTGAACCCTGAATGCATCGTTTCTGATTGGTCCTTTAAATTGCGTAACTCGCGACTCACCCGACAACTAAACTCATGCAGCGTCTCCCCGGCTCAAACCAGCTTCTTTTCACTCAGTGTGCACGGTGCTACTGCAGCTTTCGCACCGACTCCTAGCAGATGTTTTAAAACAGTCCCCTGAATGAAACTAAGGACACGGACATACTGTATGTGTGATATACTACGTCCCCTTTAAATATTAATGGTCATTATTCATGTGTAACAATATCTTTGATGGCCTGTTGATGATATTGATACTAAAGTCCACTTCCCTCAGCAGGGACGCCCATAAAGAGCTCATATATCACCGCCCAGCGCAGTAAAAATACTGCTGCTATCGCCATTTTGTGTGTTGGAGAGCGAAACGACTGGTGGTGCCAGGCGCTCGCTCGCCGCGCCGCCCCTCCATCTTTGGAGGCGCTGGAAATGCCAGAGCGTGGGCGGGGGGTGGGCGGGGGTTGGCGGGGGCGCGCTGGGTCCAAAACGGAGCTCCGGCAGCCAAAACAGCTCCAACGCTTGGCAAGAAATTGTTGAGTCATCGCTATTGTTTTCAGCCGATGTGTCACGTCCCCCGGTGGTTTACGTCGTGGTCGTTTGCGCTCTGCTTCGTGTTTCATCGTTATTTCCCCCTCCGAAGGATTAAGGCGGTGTGGCACAGCCGCTCTCCTGATCACAAGCACACATATTGATCCCATATATAATCCAGTGCTCTGCTGCCCACCTCAAAACCAATCTATGGATCTCTCTCCGATCATTAGACCGCCCCCTTGGAAACGCAGCCATGAGAACTGTCCCATAATCCTTAGAGGCTTTTGAAGTGTTTTCCTCGCCAGTGTTCATAACAACACACATTTGTTTTTGTTGCCTAGTTACAACTTTTTATTCTTTTTGCTGAATTTAAGATGACTTAGGCCGATTCCAAACACTCACGCTGCCTCACACACACAGACACACACACACACACACACACACCCTTTGTGTCATCAGGCGTGTAGGATGCGTCGTGTTGAAGAGGCGGCGAAGGAAGAGTGACGCAGGCGGCATCAACGTCATTTAGGGGTGAAGATTATTGAATTAAACTTGAATTGGCATGCGGCCTCCTCTTCCACCTTTCTGCCCTCTGCTGTTCTACTGACAGACACAAACACACACACACACTCACTCAAAAAAAAGGCTCACTGCCAGAGAGTCACAACAGACCGGTGTAGCCTAGCAACAGCATTTGAGGGAGAAAACGCAACGCCGGTCCTGCGTTTCTGTCGGCGAAACTCTTGAGAAAACGGAATCTGGCAACCCGAAAACAAACAAACCTCCAAACCCTTCAGCCCATCGATCACGCCGCTAAATCTCACCGTTGTTTCCTGTATATGCCGGGAGCGAAACGTTTGTAATTGTCCATTTGCTGCTCGTTTCTTATTAGTTTGAGATGAGAGGAGCCTCACTTAATTGCTCCCTCTCATGGAGGCAGCGTCTAATATCTGTGATCTGATTATGGAGACAGAGGAGAGCTTAAATCAATGGCAAACGATGTGCGGGGAGGCCGAGGTGGCGGCTGAGCGGATGAATGGAACTCTGAGCTGTAGCTGGAAGAAGCTTCAACAGCTTGATGTTTAGTGTTTAAGGAGAAAACCCCAATAAAAAAAGATCTTGAGGCTCAACTGACCTGATGTCCACTCAGGGTTCCCCTCTGCCTTTCTCTCTCTATGAACAAGAACAGGTAAAGAGAGAGAGAGAGGGGGGGGGGGGGGGGTAGAGGGAGGAGAGACAGAATGCTGATGTGTCGTCGTCTGAAATAGTTCTGGTGACTTTTTCTCACTCTATAAACATTTGCTTGCAATCTGACTTTCAATGGAATCACACATTTTGCTTTCTGTCTGTCTGTCTGTCTCTCTGTCTCTCTCTCTCTCTCTCTCTCTCTCTGTCTTTCTCTTTCTTGCATCTCATCTCTCCTCTGACATCGTGAAGTCCACGTATCTCCACTCTGGGCCGGGGGGGGCGGTTGTGACCCTCTCTGGTAATTATCCCGCTGCAGTGCAGGCGGCGAGGTCACAGGGTCAAACCTCACAGAGCAGCAGCAGTCACTGTCGCCATGACACACTGGCGAATTAGCCAGAGGGCAGAGAAGAGAAAGAGGCTGGAGATCCTTCATCTCCATCTGAATGCCGGCTCAGAGTCAGTCGGTCCCTCGTTTAGGCGCAGTGACCACGTCGCTGCGAGCAAACACTCTGTTTTTGTTTCAGTCACTTAGCAACTGAGAAGAGCCTACAGCTGTTCCTAACAAAGTAACGCCGTCCTCTGCTTTGCTACAGGATGGTAATGAGCTGTAATTTCTTTTCACATCTATTGGCTTTCAGCTGCTTTCTTTTATAATCTAATTTACCTGATTGAGTTCTAATTTAAGAGCTGAAAAAAGTGTTTAGATTGCAGACACTAAAACAAATTTCTCCTTAGGGTTTGTGGCACCTTCTCATTAAGTCCTCGTCCTCTCATCGAGACACTAAACCTGTCAGTATCCTCACACGTGGGCCTGATGGCTGTCATGGCTCAAGACATCACGCTACACGCCGGCAAAAGACCTGCACAAACTGGGAGCAGCTCAGCTTTGACACAAACGTAGAACTCTTTAAAAGCGTAAAAGCTGGAGATCCTCTTTACATGATATGAATTGGAATGATGTTGAGGCTGGTGGGAAACGTTGATGGTAAAGATGGAGGTAATTTGGCGCCGTTATATATCACCTCTGCCGCACTTTAGCGGTAGATCTCTGCTCTGAAAGCGGCTCGCTCGCTTGTCTCTGTTGTTAAAATGTCACTTTAATATTTATGTCAACAACAGAGCGGCTCACGCTGTGCCAGGGATCTGTCAGCGTCGCTCCCGCCGATAGCGCTCGATAAAACG
Organism: Genypterus blacodes; assembly: GCF_046128005.1. NCBI lineage: Eukaryota > Metazoa > Chordata > Actinopteri > Ophidiiformes > Ophidiidae > Genypterus > Genypterus blacodes. The sequence goes on from NW_027466861.1 coordinate 840,594, forward strand.
CATAGATTAATTGATGCCACGGGCAATAACAATAGCGCTGGTGTGAGACTGAGGTTACAATCATCTCAACCGTGGCCTCGTTTGCTTTCTGTAATTATACAAAAAAAGCATTCATTTGATGTTTTTCATATTTAAAAGAGTCACACGTTAAGTCTGGATCCTAAAGGTCAAGAGGTCACGCAGCAGCCTTCAGCTTAGTTTGAGCTGCAAAATAAACGCCATCGCCGCCGGTGAGGGTGATGAATTCACCTCCCCGGAAACGCGTGCCAGGGTGTAGACTTACCTTAGGCCGGGGCAATGGCAGCTCTGCACCCTGGGTAGAAGGTCTGGCGTTCTCCTGAGGGGCAGCTGCTCTCTTCATGCCCACCTTGGCAGCCCGAGCTCGGAAACCCTGGCATCCACGCCGAGGCCATCTGCACCTGTAACTGCGATATGCAGAGCGCAGGGCTGCGAGGATTTACCGCCGTGACCGTTTCCTGCTCGCGCGTCGCCACGTCTGCTCCGCGCCGCGTTTAGTGCGATGCAGAGGGAGGAAGCTTAATAGAATTGCGCTCCTCCCCCATGGCGAAGGAATTCTCTGCGGCTCCTCAGGGGATCAACAAAGTGCCACTGAATCATCATGCCCGTGCTATCACAGAGTCATTTCTATCATATCAGCACCGAGCTGGAGGAGCGCCAGCGGTTTGCATCACATATGCACGTTTATTGAGCACGCCGCCGCCGCCGCCACCGCCGCCGGCAGCCTCAGCCCGGCACCTGTTACACAGCACCACAGGCAAACTCAGCCCAGTACTGCACTTTATGGTATGTTTTATTCACCCTACATAAAACAAACATTATACCTATGTTACTATAACGACCACCAGTATCGCCACAGGCACTTAAACTGGTTTGATCCCCAGCAGAGTCAACACTTTGTGTGTGTGGATAAAAACACTTTATTGTTTGTTTGTCGGAACAAAGAAGTGAAAGAAACCACAGAAGATTGAAACTAGCACTTAAAACGTCTCTTGATCTGTCCATCTGTCTGTCTCTCTCTCTCATATGTGTGTTACTTATGCGACCGTGTCTGTTGATGTTTTTGCAGCCTTTCGCGTAGCTTTTAAAATTGTGTCAAATGAATCCAATGTAATCTAATCTAGTGTAATCTAATCTGGCCCCTGGAGGAGTAAAGCAGCATAAGTCTGGACCTGTCTGCTGGTAATGCGGCTCCATACTCCTCATGAAACATTAACGCTGTACTTTTGGATTCTGCTGACTTAATTCATATCCGTGTCCACTGTTGGTTTCCGTGCCAACGCACAGTATGGAGGGCTCGCCGTGTAATTCACTTTGCCACTGCACAGTAATCCCCTCATTATGAAAACATTTTCCCACTGAGTCATCCGACTGAGGAAGTTCTCTGCAACCGAGATGCGTAGTCACAGTGTGCTACCACCTACACACACACCGAGATGGAGAGTGTCTATATATGTGTGTGTGTGTGTGTCAGAGTGGGTGGATTTGTGTGTGTGTGTGTGTGTGTGTGTGTGTGTGTGCGTGTGTGTGTGTGCTTGTGTGTGTGTGTGTGTGTGTGTGTGTGAGTGTGTGGGTCGACTTGTCGGGGATTGGCACAGAGTCAGTGTGTATTGATTTGCAGTACGACAGAAGGTCAAGAATGTTTGGTACACACACAAGTACACTGAGCCGGCCCTCACATCCTGTTTGAGACGCCAAGATGTCTCCAGCTGTGTTGGGGGGGGAGGGTTGCGATTTTTGAATCCCTATCTTCAAATTGCGAAATCGGGGTCAATGGAAACGCCCACATGTGAGGCTGGAGTGTGAGCCAGGGACTGAGATGTTTGACTGAAGACATTTCACTCTTCATTCATTCAGCTCATTGACTCCTTCTGCCCCACAGATCCAAATCTGCTCCAAATGTTCTTAAATACTGCAACTTTAATGGAGCAAATGGAGAAATAAATACAAAACTGATATTTTAAGATTTTCTCTCTCTTTCTCTTTCTCTTTCTCTCTCTCGCTCTGTGTGTGTGTGTGTTTGTGTAATTAGGATTAATTAGGAAGACTGTGCGAGTGTGTGACTCCACCCCATCTCTGCCCAGGACAGGTGCTGCCTCACTGCTGCTTCTAATTACCCAGGTACGACGGCGCCATTAATATCAATAATAAATTCCTCGTCAGGGATGTTTGTGCGAGCGCGCGTCTCTCTCTGTGCGTGCACGGGTCCTGTGTGTGTGAGAGTGTGAACGGTGGCCCAATCTGCTCCAGGGAAAGGTATGAAAATGACACAAATGTTTTGACGTGTTTATTGTTTCCTCTCCTCTAAGTTCCCTCCTAATAACTCACATAGTTCTGTGGCAATGTGCTGCACTGTGACCTTGCAGTTTCCACGGTAACCACGTAGAAGTTCCTGAAATCACTTTTTGTGCCGTGTGGTGGGAATGACATTAAACCTAAGGGGGACGTGCTGTGATTCATGAAAATGTGGCATTGAATTGTCATCTTGATAAGAAAAAAAGTATAATATCAACATTTATCTCAAAATTGAACTCGGTGGAGTCTTCCAACTCGGGCCTATAGGGAAAAAGGAAATAAAGCATAACTAAATGTCAGCTATAAGTTCATCAAAATCATCACTGAGCTTTTATTTAATGTCTATGTGGGTGTAGAATAAGAGCGGCAAGTATAGGAAGTTTGATATGTTTAGTTTCTTATAGTTCTATTGGGTCCAGGGACACAGAGGAGGAGAGGACACAGACGCACATAGATCCACTGCCAAAACCTCTTTACTTATTCATTGACTGCAGATCACTGAATGATTCTGGAAAGCAAATTACAAAATATCGGATACATTAACGAAACCTTTTATTGACACCCAGGAGTGTAATGTTTACAATCTTATTTATTTGTGGAACGTTAGGTGGTAGCGGAGATGCAAATGCTGAACAAGCCCAACGTTCTTAGGGCTCTGCAGCCTTATTATCAACCAATACGTGAAGTGAGAAAGTTTCTTCAGGGGGATTGGAGAGCTGGGAAGTGAGCCGATAGGGTCATGAGCCCCCTGCTGCGTCAGTGCTGCTTTGGCGCTGAACTTTCCCTGAGGTGCTGCTGCTTTGCCTTGGACAGATGCCTGTGCCGGGGCAGTCACCTCGTGTGCCAAAGGGGTATTGGGGCTGACAAGTGAGCTGAAGGAGAACGAAACCTCCCACTGGCTGTGCATCTCCCCCGAGGCGAGAGCAGCCACAGGAAAGAGCTCGGTGCCAGGCCCGGGTTGATTGGTGGTGGAGGAAAGGTCTGCAATTTTCCACCGTGCGATGCAGCTCAGGCACGGGGACAGAACCATCACCAGGTCCTGCTCGTACCTGCTCTCGTTCATAGATGGTGAGAAAAGTAATTTAGTGGGTGAGGGAGGAAAATCTCTCAACAGGAGTGAGGCGGTGTGGTTTGTGTGTGCGTGTTTTTATAAAGTATTTTCCGAGGTGGGTGGAGGAAATGAGATATAGATGGATTGACGTCATAGTTTTCAAGTTATGTACATTATTATAAAGCCATAGGCAACCATTCAGACTGCTTGTCCTGCTTGTCCTTCACATAGGAGCTCTGTGTCTCCAAGTGTAGTCGAGTGCCTAGCAGGGCTACAAAATGCAACCCCCTCCATCATCCAGCTGAGATGGAGCTGATTCAGTAAAGGGCAAACAGTTGAATGCATCTTCAGTAGCTCCAGAGCTCCATCCAGAATATCTCAGACATTATTGATGATTGATTTCTATTAAATCTCCAAAACGAATAAAGATAGACATCATTGAAGTTACTACTGGGGGAAGTTTTAATGCCAAGCAGTGAGATTATAGAGAACAAACGTACACAGAAATGCAGTTTGTGTCTTCTTATTGATTATATTTAATTTGTTTTGGTGCATATTGTTGGAGTACAGAAGATTTCCATCAGCCAGACGTCTTGGTTGTTATTACCCGAGGTGCCCTGAGGTTCATCTTCCACCAGCGACTTATCAAGCTCCATTCAGCCGTTTTCTTCTTCCTGGCTCGGTGGCGTCAGAAGGCTCAGTTCCCATACAGGCTTGGCAAGGCGGCAACGTTCACAGCCCGGAACGTCAAAAGGTCAGATCTTTGCTCCACAGTGTCAAATCTACTTTCTTTACATTGTATGCAGCGTTATCCCAAATCAATAACACAGCCATTGATCAGAGTTCACTCACATTTCCATCACCATCGCGTCGTTGTCATTACTCAGTCGCCTGAAGCTGATGAGTGTTTTGGCTCAGCTTCAGACCATGACTTTTTAATGAAGCTACACTTTACTCACTGGCCCGTCTGCTGTCGAGTCGTCGTGCAGAGCAGACGGCCCGCTGAGGACGGTCGGCCGCGCTCGCCATGCCCCTGAAAACGCAGTCGTAGTGAAAGCATCGGGCCGCCGGCGAGCAGATGGTGCACATTAACATTACGCTGTGGGTCTGTGACCGCGTCGCCCGCCTGAGCTACACACCATCAACGAGTCTCTGCTCAGGAGCGTCACTGCTTGATTTCCTAAACGCTCGTCTTAAATCGTCAACAACTTATCATGGTGTAAATAATTACACATTTTTACATATTATTTATGGCCAATTACATGCTTCCGCCAAGAAAAGTAGTCTCACTGAGCTAACCTAGCAACTGAGCCCCTATGCAAACAAGTCATACCTAGTAGCTAGCCTTATTACAGTTAAGGTAAAATTTCACTTAGTCTGGATGCTGACATTGATGTGAAAACCTGACGTGTCTTTTTGTGGCACCATGACAAGAAGGCAATGCGAGTTTGTAGCTAGTTAGGAATGATGGCAACTCGGCGTACATAGTGATACAACGCAGCTCTGCTATGGATGGACACTCGCTTATCAAGTTCAGCGGTCGTTATAAAGAAGTTAATTGTGGTAAAAATTGGTGGTTGACCAATCAGGATTATGCGTTGCTGAGTGTCGTATAATGAACAGACTTATTGGACTTTGTCTGTCTGTATGTTTAGAATCAATAAGTGTTTAATTAGCTTCGTCCTCTGTGGTCTTTGTCGCTCTCCGTCCTATGTTCTGTTTTTTTTTTTTCAGCCCAGAAGGGAAGAAAACACAGCTAAAAGACTTTAGAGAAGTAACAACACCTTTTAGTGGCGTAATTTGGACTATTCGCGGCTAAATTGCCGGGCTGGCTTCTGCTGCTGCAGCCTTCGCGGTTTGGTTGCTTTTTAAAGGCAAAATTATTAAAAATAAATACCACCTACAAGCAACCAGTTAGGTTAGATAAAAAGAAGAGAATGTCAGTTCCAGCTTTCAAGCGTCGTCCTTCTAAGTACCCTTTGGGATTGTGTTTTATTTCCTGTTGCACGCTTTGCCAACATTACCGTTTAATAATTTAGCTGACAAGAAATACATTTGGACTCAAGCTGTTTCCTAGCAACACATGCAACTGTATCTGATCATAAAGTGACCCATACTGTTGTTTGCCTTTCAGGGATCAGTGTCGTCAATTCATGATGAGACGTATGGAGGAATCGGCCAATAACCAATAATCAATCAGAGGGATCAATGGGCACACAGGTAACGCTGTTTTTAACATTTTGTCACTCGGTCTCAACTCCCTCCTATAGAATTCCATTATTTACTAGGGGATCAGAGGGGATCAGGAGCAGTCGTGTGGCGGCGAGGTTCTGTTTTAATTTTACGGGACGACTGTTGTGTGCAGGGCCAAAGGGCAACACGCCTTCCATTACCCCGACAGATTCCATGCACGATGCACCGCGGGAAACTAATTATGGCGCCATATGCAAAAGCGCAAATGACATTCAGATTTACAGGCCAGGGTTCCAGGCTGTTAAGCATCAATTTCACGTGTAGTGAGCAGGAAGTGGACGTCTGCGTTAAACTGCTCGCCGGCCTGATGATTCGTCCTAATGGAGACGATGGAGCTCACAACAGCCAATTGAAACGTGGTGTGTTCACTGGCTTCACGTAAAGAGGCGTTTATGTAACAGGTCGGGATATTTAGAGAGGAAAAGTCCAAATGTGTTTTGGGAACGCTGGTTTTCTTTAGTATCTGCTTCAAGGAAAAGGAAACACCTGATGATTATAAATACAGGACGCTGACTCAGCAGATTCCTTTATGTGCTCAGTACATCACCACAGTTTGGACTTTTTCCCACTAATTATTCCAACTTAATTCTCCTAACGTTCCATTTTTCACTACAAATGTTGTGACTTTTTTCTCCTAGCATTCTGCAAATATTATGACTTAATGCTTGTCACATTACCACTGTTTATCTCAGAGAGACATTACAACTTATTTCCTGGAATATTTAGACGTTATTCTGTTAACATTTGAACTTTCCTCACTACTTATATCACTTAATACAGTTAAGTGTCTTTTTCTCACACTCTCTAATTTCAGCCCAGAGACTCAAAGGCAGAAGCTTCCTGAGATTGTTGTTTTTCTATTATTAGTATCAATATCATTGCTGTTGTTATCAGGCGGAAATTCCAAGACTAAGGAATGAGTGAGCATGTCTGACTGGAGAAGGCAGAGCGAGAGAGTGTGGGGGGGCGAGAGAGACAGAAAGAGAGAGAGCGAGAGAGAAAGTGAAGGAGAGAGAGAGAGTGTGAGAGAGAAGGAAGGGAGAGAGAGAGCGTGTGTGAGGGGGAGAGAGAGAGCGCAGGTCTGCAGTCTGAGTCGTGGCGTCGCACAGGCTCGAGTCTCCGCTGAAGCCGCCGCTGTCCTGCTCTCCTGGGGACACGAACGCAGCAGCACGTCTGTCTTTCTCTCGAACTAACATCACGCACGCGCTCCGTCGCTCGACTCGAGTCCTCGCGGCACGTCAACGCGCTTCTTCTTCCTCTCTCTCTCTCTCCCTCGCTCTCTCTCTCCCT